>NW_026899643.1:0-90869 GCF_033153095.1 Gastrolobium bilobum | reverse complement strand
TAAGGGACCAGCTGCAAGCAAGAGAGGGAAGAGAGCAGCAGCACCTTCACATGCAGTTAATGTCAACATACCAGCAAGACCTGAAGAGGAGCTCCCTCTGAGTCAAGGAGGACGTTCTGTGATATCAAGACAGTCCCAGGCAGCTGAGGAATCCATTAGGGGCGACGGCCCACCACCTACTGCCCCACCACCAGCAGAACAATTGTCAACTGAAACTGTTAATGCAACAAACAGTGGCACAAGGAGCAAGCTAATGGCATTCATGACCACACCTGGGTTTAGGCCACCAAGGCCAGCTTGAATGAAGTTGATCAGTTGTAGGTCTAGTCTTTTTGGTGTAAGGGTTCAATGTTTGTTGTATAGGCAACAATGGTATATTTGGCCATTTTTTTGAATTGTATGCAAGTTCAGCTGTACCCCCATATTTTTTTGTATTTAAGGCCTTTAGGTGAAGTACTTGTTTTTTTTAATCACAATATGTCTCTGTATGGGTGTATTGTGAATCAAAAATAACATTTGTGGAAACAGTTTGAAGGATGGTTTTAGAATTGTTTATGTGGACTACAAGTTCAGTTGCCAGACCTGTAATTATGAAGGAAGGGTTTCGAATTGTAAATGACTACAAGTTCCTATGTGAATTCATTTCTTTCCCTTTGTTTTTCTGCACTTTATCTGTTCCAATTTTTTGCTACAATATGTCTTTGTATATGTTTTTGGAAAAAGGTTGTGATCCAATGATGTCATGGGTTACAATGAATCTTTTAAATGTTTGGGGTTGGTCTTTGCTGGTTTGAAGTTACATATGTGGATACATTTTGCTGCAATATGGCCATTTTGTTGGTTTGCTGTTGTGTTACTGGATGATACCTCTTTTCACTAAACAGCTCATGCCCATTTTTTAAGTGTCAGGGACCTAATAGGGCCCTGATAGCATTTGTCAAGGACCAAATTTGCCCCCGATACACATTGTCAGGGACCAAGTTGGGGTTTCGTTTTTATGGTTAGGTACCAATAACCAGTTCTCAAATTCCCATTTGCAACAACAAATTTGACTACATATTTCACTACATCCAACTGTGATATATCTGTAATTCACTTTTTCCACCACATAACATCATTCCACCCTCATTATGCAGATAAAAAGGGTTATGCCCCATCATGACAGTGGAATCATAATAGGAATAAAACATATGATGCAAATAGATGGGTTGTATTACTCCATAACCTTGCCATATAATAATACATTTTCCAACCAAAATACAGAACTACATTGCCATATAATAATAGCATCTTGTGAACTTTAATCATCACAGGTTTGAAGAATTCATTACATTTCATTGAAGAAAAACTACATTTTGTACACTACATTTCATTGTTACCACATTTGCAATCAAAATACATATCATCAAAAACCCTACACAAGCAGCAACACTAAGACCCTAGTTGCCCTACCAACATGCCTAATTTCCTTGTCCACCCTATCTAACTACTCCACCATCTTCAGGTATAGCTCATTCAGCTTTCTTTCCTGCTCATTAAGCTTCAGTTCTTGCTCACTAATCTTCACACCTTGGTCATTCACTCATCATCATGTCCACATACTTCAACTTGAAATCCATTTCAGCAACATTCAACTCCACCTTGTTGATTCTTCCATCTTCAAGCTCCAGCCTTTCATTACATACGTCATCTACCCATCTAAAAAAATTACAAAAGGGCTTCTTATCCTGCCAAAATTGCAAACCACGGTAAGCAAATATTACAAGTTAATTAGCTTCAATTTGCAAATGTATACCTTGAAATTAGGGCACTCAAAGAATGCCCTATTTGGGTTTCTCTCTGTTTTGGAGGTATAGACGATTGTTTGCCTCCAACATTTGCACCTTCGACCGCCAGTCTGTGAGGTTGTTCTACACCCAAAAGACGTACTCCCACTTGATCCCCCCATGCCAGATGACATACTCATCTTCTTCTACGCCCCAGAAAATAGCCAGTAAATACCTTCTACTCTCCTCAATTTTCAGCCTTCATCGTCCGGAGCTTTTCGAGGTTTTATTGTTCATAGTTTAGGCTAATTTAGGGTTCCTAATTTCACAAGGACCATATTGGGTCACTAACCCTTTCATGGAAGGGTCACCTGTCCAAAACTCCAACTAGACACAACGCATGTATCACAACGACGTCGTATTATGTCCATGTGGCTTGTGACGTTAGTGACTCAGCCACTTAACGTTCCAGCTAGGCTCCGTCAAGATGGCCGTCACATTCCATCTAACAGAAGGACAAACGTGGCTCTTTTTTTTCAAAAAATAGGGACCTAAGTGTGCCTTTTTTATTTTTGGGGACTAAATTGTGCCTCGTGAAAATTGCCAAGTACGAAAAAAGGTATTTACTCAAACATAAATTGCTCCAACGATTTTTCATTTATTTCAAAAATTAAATTTGACTATTGACATAATTTGTAAGTGTTTTTGGACAAAAAATTAATAACAATTTTAAAACAAAACTGATTTATTTAATTCAATAATAATTGACATGAGTATTGTGCTTACTCAACAACCCTAATATACATCATAATATAATATAAGAACTAAAATGCAAAGAAATGAGATATTTTTCTATCTTCAAGACAACAATATAAATAAAATTATTAAACCCATATCATATAAACTCATAAGCATTCCAATATAACCAAATAAGAATGACAACAAAAGAAAGTTAAAATGCATAACAAAGGAAATCAACAAGAAGTAAATAACAAAACTTAGAAAACAAAATTATTACAAAATAAAAATTTAGGCTCCACAGATTAGTCTAATGTCTCATCAAAGCTTTGGGAGGTCCTAAAAAAAAATCAGGCACATCCAAAGATGTATTTGCTACTTCAAGAGCATGAGGAGTCCCACCAACAAAAATATTATTGGTCTCAGCAGTGAGCATGAGATTCATCACACTCGCCTTTTTTCCCCATAGATGCCTGGTATAAATCGACCAAATTTTTTTGGCATATGACAGGTACGTGACAAGTTTCCAGTATTGTCGCAACGATAGTAGACACTCTCATTAACCACCTTATTTTCATTTGCCAATTTTATTTGCTTTTTTTCCTTTATCATAGAATTTAAAACGACCATAATTTTTCATTGAATTAGCATTTAACCCGCAGACCTCGGATCATGATTTTCAGCAGTAATTCATTTGTTTGCTCAGTAGTCAAGAGCACTGAGATTAACTCAGAATATGTGGCAAATTGGCATTGCCTATATTGCTGTTGCAATATTAAATTAGAAGCATGAAAGGTAGAGAATATTTTCTCTAGCAATTCTGCATCAGTTAGCATTTTACCACATAACTCAAGTCATGAGACAATATCAAATAAAGTAGAATTGTAATCAGACACTGATTTAAAATCTTGCAGCCTGCGATGCTTCTAATCATATTATGCTTGAGGAAGGATGAAAGTCTTGGTATGATCATACCTATCCTTCAACATCTTCCAGAGGATCCGAGGGTCTTGAAGAGACAAATATTGAATCTGCAGGCTCTCATGCAAATGATAACGGATAAAAATCAAACCATTTGCCTTACCCTTCTCATCCGAGCTTCCAGCTTCTGTAATAGCATTGACCTTGCCCTGCATCTCCATGTCCAGACACCAAGACAGATAATTGTTACCACTCACCTCACCTCTAGGATGTGGAACAAGAGCTTTTCAATGTTTGCCATGATACTGCTACTCCAGGAGCAAAGAAATCTACTGTCACTTCAAGGACAAAAGGGTATGTCAAATTTTAGATTAAAAAAAGAGAGAAGAAAAAGAAAAATGCTAGAAAGAGAGTGAAAGGAAGAATGTACTACCTTGTAGACAAAAAAAAAAGGTTGTTCCTTATTCTCTTATGAGGAGCAAGAACAATTTTTATTTCTTTTTGTAAAGAGGCTATGGTTTGGAAGAAGGTATTGGTTTATATATTTTTTTAGGGAGTTATTCGTGCTAATAACGTGTTATAGAAAAAGGGTCTAAAGAGAAGAAAATTCGTATAAGAAAAAGCAAGTAAAATTAGAGAGAAAGATAAGGAGTAACTCAAAGGAAGATGAGAGAGTGTGTTCAGAACAAATGTCTGATCTCATTAGCATGATGATACACACATATATATAGGGTTACAATAATAAAAGGTAATTAAACTAGTATTAAGCAATCACAAATTAAGGGATAAATGTCAACGGTTACAATCACAAATTGGGCGATAAATGTCAACGGTTACAATCATAAATTGTGGGTTAAATTTCAACGATTTTCAGAATTTGAATTACCGTTTCAAAATATAAAAAGTCATCTGTTTTGTAACAATTATAATAATATTAATGATTAATAACAAATGAAACAAGAAAAATAAGAAGTACCCAGATTACCCTTGTTACACTCAACTCCATTCCTTGTGTAGGAGGGCAAAATCGTCATTCCACCCATCTCATGGGTCAAGTGATGACCATGCCTTTTTTCTATTCCCCTACAACATTGCAACGTTCCATTCCATGGGTAGCTCAGAGCAGTCTATCTTCAGCACTTCAAACCCCACCATCCTCTGTTGCTCATTTCCTTCAAGAAATTTTCAAAGACCATTCATCACACTTCACTCCTTCACCCTTTTCCTTCTTAAGTTTTTTCAAAGGTGCAATGGTTGAAAACTTGTGAGGAACACTTCACCGTGTTTGAACTCAATACATATATAAATCGATAATAAGACGAATACAGTAGTACTAGATGAGGTCCCCGAGACCACACAGTAGCTTGTAGACCGATATAGAGATTTTTTCTTATATAGAGCATATTTATGTTTAAAGTTCAGATTTAATTAAATTGCTTGTAGGACTGACTATTTAAAATAAAAGGCCTAAATAGGGGCACTTGATCGAACCATGATAGAGTGCAGTGAATGGTTTTATAACTTATTGAGATTCATATCTCACCCATTTCATAAGGTTCATTTAGATAAAAAGAATCAAGGCAATGGATCTAAGCATGAATACTGAGGCTGTGGCTTGACTTGATTGCTTGCGTGCTGATTTTTGGCAGCATGATGATTAGTTTTAATTAATCCTTGTTATCGCTTTGTACTTGAAGAATCTTGTTGAGTCATGTATGTACTTTGATGACTTGAAAGACCATGTATTTGAATTTTATGGTGTGGGACAGCCTTGAACTTCCTTGTAGTACCATGAATTAGTTGTATTGCTTGATGGAATGTATTTTCTCCTTTTTATTTGCCATATGAGTGTAACACTGTCTATATATTTAAAAATAGAACAATATCTCAAAAAATTAAAAAAATTATAATATGTATTTAAATTAATTTATTTTATAATCAAAATATTTTAAAAAAAATTTAGAGAAAACTATTTTCTATATAATTACATAAATTCAAATATGCACATTCTATCCAATTTTTTAGTTATATATTAATATAATGTGTTTTTATTTTATCAAAAAATTTTAAAGTTTGTATTTATTTATAACGCCAGATATAAAAAATTAATTGATTTTCAAACCAAACTAAACTTTTGTGGTAAAAAAATAAAATAAAATTGTAAAAGTAAAAACATATATGCGTCTACTTCTGGTAAAAAAAATTAAATATTACTTTTGTAATAAATAATTACGCACATGTAGTCGTTTTGAAATTATTTACGCAGGTATAGTAGTTAAACACGCCCACATGTGGCGTGACCCAAAGGAGAGAGACACGCTCATGTGGGGCGTGACCTAAGTGAGAGACACGCCCTCATGGGGCGTGACCAGGAGAGAAACACGCCCAACAGGGGCATGACCTCCCTGGTCTATATAAAGCCTATTTTTCACTTTTTCTCTTTTTATCCCTCACATTCTCTCTCTAAAACTACCCCTCCAACTTCTCTTCACATTTCTTCTGCAGCGTTTTGCACAACGAAGCTTTGTCTCTTATGTAAGTCCCAATTAATGTTTTCTATTTTTTATTAACAGCAATAAATATATGATAGTTAGTGACTTAGATAATTGTTAGTACCTTAGAAAAATATTAGTGAACTAGGTAAGAAATTAGTTAGGGACTTAGGAATTAGTTAGAGATACAACATAATTATATAGGAATGACACATATGAACATATTGACCTATCAAATAACTACATTGTAATTAAATTTTGTAAAAAAAAATAATAGAGAAGGCAATATTTATTTTATTTTATTTAATCTATTTAAATAAAATTTAATATAATTTAGAATAATGTAATGTTATTTAATTTAGTTTTATTGATGTTAATTTAATTGAAATTAATATCACTTAATTCAATTCAATTAAATGCCATTTAATAAAATGCAATTCAATTTCATTTAATGTAATTTAATATAATCTAATGTACTAATTTGTGTTTAATTTTTTCATCTGTAATAGTATTCTGTTATGGCTCATTCGTCTTCGTCTGAGTCACCGTGCTCTGCATTCGATGGTGATGATGAGCCTTCTGATCCTTGTACACATGTACTTCCTGGACCAAATAGATGGGAGATACTTCGTAAGAGGACACAGTGCACTCACGTTTCACAACTTGTGTGGATCGAGGATAAGGTTAGGGGGCTAAAGACTCGACGCGAGAAACACAGCGCACTCACGTTTCACAACATCGTGGCTGACTATCAGACACAGGTTGATTTCATACACGTGGCACATATGAGTTATATTCAGGTATGTAATTTATAAATTACTGAATCAAATTACCATTAGAGGAATTTGTATAAATTATTGATGTGCTTACATATGAATTGACAATTGTTGTTTGTCTTTCAGATGGATACCGCCCTTGTCAGTGCTTTGGTTTAGCGGTGGAGACCAAAGACACATACGTTTCACATGACATAGGGAGAGATAACCATCACATTATAGAACGTGGCTGGTATACTTTGTTTGCCTAAACCATCACATACCGTGTTGGATTGGACCGCAGTGTGTCAGCAGGTTTTTGGGACTGCCCCAGTTGCGGGCACAGACATTCATGGTGGCGATCTACGTATTTTATACGTGGATAGATTATATGCTGATTGGGGCCTAGTTGCATACGATTCCTCTCAATCACCATACAACATTGTCATTGTTTTTTGCTTCGCATACCATGCCTTTCAATATGAAACTTTGAAACCATAAGAATGAGTTATCCTTTCCTGGACTAGCGCAGTTGACACTGATGGTTCCTTTTTTATCATCTCTGACAAACAAATTGTAATGTATACATTAACAGAACTACATGTATATCAACCAATTTTTAAATATAACATAATACTTTGAAATAACGTACCTACTACAAGTGATACAATCACGTCAGAATCAAGTTTTCTATGATCTTGAGAAATATGGTCATTCAAGCAATTGTGATCCCCACCCCATTTCGTTACCTTCCAATTTTCACCGTACATTGGTTTAATTACCCTGATCCTCCATAGGCAACCTTGCTCATGCGTGCAACATTTCATGCTTAACTTTGTAGGCGTGCTCTCCACCACAATTGCTTCTTGATGCTCCTTCATGAGGTTGCGCTTGATTGCCATCTGAGCCTCTTTTTTGGATGTAAATTGCTGGTTAACAAACAACTTTTCCCCCAATTGCCATAGACCTTAGATTGAACCCAAACTCTGAGTAGATGATTCTTGTTCACTCGGATGATCTCAATCAATATATGTGTAATGTGGAATTTCAGACCAAAAAGGAGCAACAACATCATCGCCTGCGTGTACTACATAATAATAATAAACAAGAATTAATTACATCAACAAAATCGCCAGTGCAAATATGAGTAGTTGTTTCATAGCATACCTTCAGGATGTTCTGGTACTTGACTCAATGTTGAGTCATGATGTACTACAATACGAGACTCCCCCAAATCATGCCATGGCTGAATTTAAGTACCAGACCTGCCACATTCTTCGTCATTGTCCGATGCACTTGCATCCTCTGCAAGAAGACGATCCTCCATTGCAATATTTTCGCCATTATCATCCTTATAGTCCTCATCCATAACCCAGGTAGGATCATGTTCATCTTCCTCAGACATGTTAACAGCGGGAGCAGCAGATGAGGATGCATTAAGAGGAGAATTAGAAGTAACTGACCTCATTGGTAGCACAACATCCTCCGATGTGGCAGTATCCACGTACAACTCTAAGAAATCCTTTCTAGACTAGTTCAAGAACTCTTCCAGTATCATATCAATGTCTTCGTCATCGACCACTTGCAAACTGATGTATTGTTCACATTGCCATAATCTTGTCGTGACTAGAGTGATCGATTGGTTGTCTTGAAGACATAATTTTTGGCGTATTTTCTAATGCAGCTCTACAACCGTTGAGTTCCGCTTAATACGTGATGGCTTTTTCTCTCCTACAAAAACAACACAATGACGCCCTTCCTCTTTTCTACCGTTATAATATAGATCAACACGAATAGAATCAGAATTCGAACTCATTCTTAAAAATAAAAAATAAAAACACAAAACGAAATATGAATAAACAAGTGCAAATGAATGTGAAAGTTTAAGAATAATGAGTGAAAATAGTTGTGAAGAGTGTACAGAGGATAAGTGTATAAATAGGCTGTAGTTGGGTCACTCAAGCCCAGATTGGGCATGACTACCAGGCGGAACACGCCCCTGTTGGGCGTGTCTCTCTCCTGGATCACGCCCTTATTGGGCGTCTCTCTCTCTTAGGTCATGCCCCACATGAGCGCGTCTCTCTCCACTGGGTCACGCCCCATGTGAGCTTGTTTGACTGCTATACCTGCGTAAGTAGTTTCAAAACGACTACATTTGCGTGATTATTTATTAAAAAAGCAATATGTACATTTTTTTGCCGTCTATTTCTATATATCATTATTTAACATTACAAACTATTGCTCGTTGCTTCAAGAACAAAAATATTTTTTGTTATATTTATTCAAATTATCATTTAAATTTAATCGTCGATATTTAAAGCCAGCATAACATCTGAACAAAATAAAAAGAATGAGATGGTTAGTTATTTAAAACTTTTATCTCTATTACAACATATTTACTCAAGGACCAATTTGATATCTGATTTCTAATATGAAAATTTAATTATGTGAAAATAAAAGTATTTAAAATAGAAATTAATTATTAATAATATTCTAATTAAATTTGAGTATGTTTTATTACTTTTTTAATTGATTACTCAAATTTGTTCATCATTAAATTGTTTGTTTCTTTTGGCCTTATTATGCAATGGTCTGTTTTGGGAAACAAGAACTTGATGTATGTATAAAATTTCATGTTGGCCGAGTCTCATTGTCTAATTGTTTGAAAATATGATGAATGTAACAAGGGTTGGCAAGAGTAGGGAGTGATTGCCGGTGCAAAAGAGGTAATGACAATGAGCAGCTATGGAAAATCTTGCAGTTGGGGAGGCATATGAATGAATCGAATTAACACCTGAAAGAGATAGATTCCAAAGACTGTGCAGGTATGAGACTGTACATTTGAGGATAACTTATAAGAATTAATTGGTACTACATATTCTAACAAGATGCATCTACTTGAAGAACTCCGTAGTTAAACGTTCTTGACATGGAGCAATTCTAGGATGAGTGACCTCCTGGGAAGTTTCTCATGAGGTGTGCGAGTAAGGACAAAGCACGCTGAAAAGTCTTGTGTTAGTGTGAGGGGATGATCATTGATCCTTGAAGCGGCCGGACGTTACAATAAACATATACGATGGCGTTAGGATATTAAATGGTTGGAGCATGACCCCACGATTAAAGTTTTTGTTTAAGAGTGTAAATAGGTCAGACGACCAATTTGGAGCGTACAACTCGGCCTACATTAGAACATGATTGGCCTATTATATCTAATAAAATAAAATCGACTCAAGCATTTAAAGAAATTATTTAGAAAGTAGGCCATGCATTTTCTTTTACAAAGTCTGGCCTATATCATATTATTTATTTTAAATAAAATAAATAAAATTATTATTTAAATAATTTTGAATAATAAAATAATATTATTTTAATTTTTTTTTTCATTCTTGAATTCCTCATATGCTTAAATAGGCTGACACGCCTAGGTCAAATCTTTTGTTTTTTTAAAATAAGTTAGACCAGACTTATAATTTTGCTTACATCAGATTAACAGTCCAGACCAAGCAGAAAACATTTTACACATATCTAATCTATTTAAACCAAATTCTGACTTAACCCAACCCATTTACATCCGTAGGTGAAAGTATGATGTGCCTATGTATTGTTTGTCAAGTGGTTGAACCTATTACATACTTCCCTTTGTGGTTTCTACGGTTTGCAATGTGGATAAATATGTGAATTACAATAATTGAGAGTAAAAGCTCGTAACCACCTTATTTGAATGTTTTATCCCCTTTTCTTTATTTTATGGTACTTAGTTTTCATATAAACTTTAAGGAGGTAACTAACGAAAATTTAGCATTAATATTGTATGGTCCAATTAGACCGTGAATATTCACCGGATGGGTGATAACTCAATGCTCAATCAGATTTGTACGCTTACAGATTTTTATGAGAGAGATTTTGCAAGCACTACAAAAAAATGTGTCATTTCTAGAAGTTATTTATTGGAGGTAATTGAAACCTCCAAAAAAAAATCACATATTGTGACATTTTCAAGAAACGCGACATTTGGCATTTGACTACAATCGATTAACTACAACAGGGATAAAAAATTATGATCCTGGCACATATAATCTTTTCCTGGTCGTGCTCACAATCAATTATTTTTTTGTTGATCATTTTATCCCTGCTTTTTCTTTTATTTTTCTGTTTTGCCCTTTACATGTGAAAAGGAGCATTTATATATTTTATCGGCCTCGCCCATGGAATAATTGTTAGTCTTAATTTCTACTTAGTTTAGTAGTAAATTTCCTATAGTTTTTTGGGCTGATTTTGTCTAAGTGCAGGTAAAAGTGGGCCAAACTTAAAGGAGTAAGCTCAAGTGGTAAAAAAAGGGTAGAAAAAGGAATTTAACTTTTTATTAATATTTTTTACATTATAATGCAGAAAATGACACATGGCAGATGGAAAGATTGAAAGATGAAAGATGAGATGAGGTGGCAAAGTAACAACCGTTGGATACTCTTCTAATCTGATGGACAGCAATTGGCTTTAGAAAAAAAAAAAAAGAGTCTCTGTGTTAAAAGAGGAGGGAACGCATACTTTTAGAATCAGACTTTTCGTTAGATAAAATAAGAGAGAACTCAGTTTTAGTTTTTTTGGTAATATGTTTTTATGTTTTTCTCTGAGCGCTGAAATTTTTCCTTTAAGCTTTCTTGGAGCAACCCCATTCTTGAAGGGATTCAAGAAGGAATTTCTGCATGCAATTTCCGATCAGTAACTTCGTTCTTTAGTTTCTCTTATCTTGTACCAATTTCAGATTCAAGATTTATTGGTCTGTACCTTTACTCTTTACGATTTCTTTACTTTGTGAATGAAAATCATGCTTACTTTTGTTTCAGATTTTATTTTAGTTTTATTTTTCAACATGCATTGCTAAATCTTTTTTCTGGAATTCTGATGGAGATGATGAGTACCCATTAATAATCTGAATTATTGTGCATGTTCCTGATGTTTGAGTAGTGAATATTTTTTGGTTTAAGTTCCATGGGAATGGGCTTAAAGATTTTTGCATGAACTGATATTGGGAAATTTTAGTTTATGCTTTTCATTAATTCAAGTTTTTTTAGATTAGGAATAATCTAGGAAAGAATTTGATTACAAGTCATCAGTGAAATGATTCAAGATTAAGGGATTAATTTGAATCATTTCACAAACTGAATTTGGGAAAGTTTAGTGGGGTTCTACAAAAGTCAGATTTCGTCAATTTTAGGTGCTAAGCAGTTAAAATGCAGACATGCAATATTCAAGGAAAAGTCATTGAAGTCAGGATTCTGGATTTTTAATATTCGTTTTTACTCATATAAACTTGTTCTTGTTGTTCTTAATATAGTTTGCAATTTAGAAAATACAATTTTCATTAAAAAGAATAACTGAAGGAAACTGAATTTCCCGTTCCCAGAGAACGATAACTCTTTCATCTTTTGAAAATTACTACCAACAAAATGGCGCCGTTGCCGGGGAACGGCTTTTGATTTAGTTTCTTTTTGATATCCTATCTTTAGGTTCTTGAATTTGAATTTTTTATTATACTTCTTTTTAATTTCTGTTAAACTCTGACATTTGTTGTAAAGTTTGAAGAAATAAATTGTAAAAAAAAATAGCAGTGACAAGTCTGGGTTCTGCCAATCCTAAAGAAAAGATAAAGATTTGGTTGTTGAGCATTACAAAAGGAACCACAAATGGCATGGGAGGATGGATTTTATGAGGCAAATTTTATCCATGAAGTCGATGAAACAACTTCATTTGCAGTTCAACTTGCTGCCTTAAGTGAAACTATAGAAAATCTTGCCAAGGTGGTGGTGGAAGAAAGGAAACCAGCACCTGCTCCAGTAGCTGCTACAGCACTTATCTGCTCCTTGTGTTATGGTCCTCATGTGTTTGAGGAATGCCCCAAAAATCCAACATTAGTTCTCTATGTGGGTGATTTCAACTGTAACTACAAAAACCAAAACCACTTTAATCAACAAGGATGGCAGCAATCATTCCAACTTGAGGGGCCATTTCCACATGGTTTTATGTCATTTCAACCTGAGGTGTCATTCCCACCTGGTTACATGCAGCCATCTCCTACTGACCAGCAAAAGCCAAACAATGTTGAAGTTCACCCTTCCACAGAGTAGTGGATGAAAGAATACATGGTAAAAAATGACCAAGTGGAAGATACAGTTTCAACCCTCCTCGAAAGTAATGGAGCTATGTTGAGAAGCATAGAAACTCAATTAGGGGAGCTAGTTTCAGCCATTAGCAATAGACCTTTAGTAGCACTCTCAAGTGATACTGAAATACGAAGGAGACAAGGAGAGGAAGCTAGTAAAAAACCCCAATTGAGGAGTGGCAGAGAAGTAGATCATCTAGAGCCTGTTATAAGGCCATCTATCTTGAAAAAATTAATGGAGAAGGAAGGGCAACAAGTGGCTAACACTGTTACAGCTGAACCATTAACCATTCAATCTACATCTCAAGAGGAAGATAAGGAAGAAAACACCTATGTTAAACCAGTAAGGGCGGTGCTGAAATCAAAGACACCAGACAAGTTAGTGCAGAACAATGAAGCTCCTCAACTAATATCAAGGGCAAGACAGCTCCATTTTCCTCAAAAATTCCAAAAACAGCAAGAAGAGCACTACCTCTCAAACAAATTGCCTCCAAAGCTGGAAAATTTAGGTTCCTTTACAATTTCATGTGCAATAGAAGATAGGTATGTTGGTAGAGCCTTGTGTGATCTTGGCTCTAATATTAATTTGATGCACACTTCTATTGTTAAACAACTTGGAGTGGCAGCATCTCCTACCACAATAACTCCTCAATTAGTTGATAGGTCACTTGAACACCCTGATGGAAAAATAAATAACATAATAGTGATAGTTTATAGGTTTATTTTTCCAGCAGATTTCTTAATACTTGATTTTGAAGCTGCCAAGGATGTGCCTATTATATTGGATAGGCCATTCTTAGTTAAAGAAGATGCTATTATTGATGTTAAAACAGGTGAATTGAGTATGAGGGTCAAAGAGAAAAATATGGCATTTAAGATCTTGAATGCCACGAATTCTATAGATGAAGACCTTGATGGCTGTTCACCTATATCTGTGTTTGATCATTTGGTTGCTAACCATGTGCTTTTAAGTAGTGAAAATGATAGCTTAGACAAAGACAACTTTGAACTAATAGAGCCTAAACCAGCCAAGTTTTTTGGAGACAAGCATTTTGAACTATTAGGATTGCTTGATAAGGATCTGAACTCCAGCTCCTTATATCAACAAGGAAGACTTAGTCCACTCTTGAAAGAAATAATTCAACTGAAAATAATCAATTGGTTGGATACAGGGCAACTTATTCTAATTTTCAAGATAAGAATCAAATTGTTTCCATGCAAGATTAGATGGTTAAGGCATCACTGGAGTAGGCATGTGGATAAAGAGAAGACTTTCATTGCCTTATTGGATGCTGGATGAAACACTAAAAAGAGTCTAGTTGATTAGTTAATTAGTAGTGATTAAGTGTTTAAGTGTTAGTGTTTAGAAAGTTTAGTCTAGTTTAGTACTTGTCTTGTATTGTTTAGTTTCACTTTCTGATTAGTTTAATTTGTTACTAGTGAGTGGTAATTTTTGTAGACAGTTTGTGGGAACTTTTGTTTTGTTATTGACCAAGTGTTTATGCTTTATTCTTTTTTTTAAAAAAATTTTGGAAACTTGTGCTGATAAAAATGGGGTTGATTGGAACTTTTAATGTGGACTAGTCTGACTGGAATAAAAAAATTGGTGTGAATACTAAGTGAGAGTTGGTAGGATGATCCAACTCTTAAGTTTGGGGTAGCCCAATGATAAGGTAATATCATGTATTACTTAGAGTGTGTTTCATATTATCAACATCTGTGGTTAACAAGGATAACAGGGTATTAGGCAGAGAGGGAACTGATGTTTAAGTGAGGCACCTGAGTTGCAAGAAGTTGTTAGCTCACATCTGTATACTCATCTTTAAGTGTGTTCTTAGGCATAAGTGTTTTATTTGGGTTACTTTAAGCATAGGATGCTTGAATGAGGCCCTTGGAATGTTTTATTTTTGTAAAGATTAAGATTAGGCCACTTAATAAGGTTGTCAGCCCAAATAAAAAAAGGTGTTGTTTTATTTTGATAATAAAAAAAAATCTGGGATTTCTTGAGGTTCTTTACTCAGATAGAATGTATTTTATTTTCGCAGCAAGCCCATTTGATTTTGTGACCCAATTCTAACCGAGCTATACATTGTGTCGTACTCAACTACTTTTTGAATATGACAATTATCACTTAATCTCTTTTCCTCGTTTGGCAATTTTAATTGTTGCTGGATTGGAGGATATTAGGGGAGCTAACACTCACCGGTATCTGAGGTATACATTTTCAGCCATTAAATTTGTCTCATAGGACACCCAATACTAAGTGTTGCTGAGATTATGAAACTCCTACCCACTATAGGTTCAGTGATTTGACTTGCCCAATCACTAAGTGGCTCGAGGCAAAAACACACTCTCTCACAATTCGTTCACTTAAAAAAAAAAAACTAATCCTCTTTCATTCCCTTTTCTTTCTTCCATATATCACTGACTCTCTTTCTCTTGCTCCTTCACCATCGTCTTCCTCCCCAATCTCATCGCCCTTCTCACTTGAAACCATAGTGACCAACTCACCCCTTCCACCATTACTCTTAGACTCTAGAGCTGTTGACCGATGATTCTGGCGTTTCTTTGCCACCGCTTGGTGATTCTTCTTGCTCGTTCAGTCATAGCTTTCAATAACAGATAAGAGAACGACATCCACCAATTTGGTGCGATTGATTTTGCATATGTTGGACAAGGAAATCAGGTTAATTTTTTTATTTTTACCAAAACCCAATATTTTATTTTCTGGTTTGTCTTTTACCCAACCCATCAAAACCTTGTTCCATCTTTTCAACCGAACCACTCCCTATATTTTCGCTGCAAGTTTGGTCGATTGGGTTTTGGATTTGGTCACTTCATGTTTGAAATTTTTTTAAATTGAGTTCATATATCTTCACGTCGGGTAAGCTCTAATTTTACCTATTTCATCACCACCATCTTTAACTGCTATAGCACATTAACACATGGTGTACAATATTTGTATGACAACACTAAACCTTGTTTTCTTCACTTTTGACAGCACCCACTCACACAGCCATTTATACTCACCTTTAATTTTTTAATTGAATATCTTGGGTACAAAAAAAAAAAAAAACACACCGTGAGTGTCAAATTCTGATATTGCATTGTGTCTTATTTTGCTAGTATTTGCTTACTGAGTGTTGGTTATCTACTTGTGGTGTCGAATGTATGCAGTGAAGTGTACAATTTCTGAACTAATTTATCTAAGTGTTGTTATCATCTAATGATGCACTGTCTCATTATTTTTGGATGGGTATATGTGTGTTGACTGTTGAATATTTTGTGGTGTTGCTATGTGCCTCTGTTTTGCTGAATATCTACTAGCTGGTAATGATGGTGGAATTTTGGATTGATGTATGCATTTTATGGTACCCTTTATCTGTGTTACTGTCTTGATGGTTATCTGAGCCTAGATTAAGTTTACTATTTTTGTGGTCTCTATTGTTGCACTCCTGTTTTATGGGTTATGTGGCTGCACTCTTTCTTTTAGCTTGTAATATGGCTCCAAAGACAGGTGAAAGTGTAAAGCACACTGACAACTTAGGACTCCACTCATATCTCAGTTATGGCTACTTAAGAAGATCATATTCATGGTCTTACAGGTTCTATCTTCCCACTCTTTTATATAGTTGTGAGATACTATTTGCTTTGTTGAAACTTTCTCACATGCTTTAAATTCAGTATCATTGATATGTATTGATTGTGTGTTGGTGTATACTGATATTTGCTTTGAGAACACAGCTGATTTTTAAGTTTGGGGTGGGCACACACATGTTGAGTTTGAAAAAAAAGAAAGATAAAAATTTGCAAAACTTTGAATTTTTTTTTTGAACATTAGCAACTTTATTTTTCTGATTTATCTATGCATAGTTGCCATTAATATGAACTCAGGTTTATTTCTCTTTGATGTCTTGTCATATTAGAATTCAATTTCATTCTGATTTGTTAATTAAGCACACATCAACAGTGTTACCTTCCATAAAAAGGTTACCACATAGCTTAGCTTAGTCAATGCTTATATCATTGGATTTATACCTTAGTAAGGATTTGAACCTAAACACATGATTTTTCTTGCTAAGTGGTCATTCTGCATTGGTGTTCTTGATTTAAAAATGTCTTAGACAACTGGTTAAATACATTTCCACATGATTAAGGCACTTGTTTGTGATTGAAAAGCCTAGAGCCAAATAGCCCACCTTGTATTTCAATTTAATCCTTTGCAACCCCATTTGAGCCTAAGCCTTTTCTTTCATGATGTATAACCTGTATAATAGCAGCCAAATCCCATTTCCTACCATTTTTTTTGGAAGCCTTAGTATTTAATTAATTTTCCCTAGGCTAAAAAGACTTGAACAGTAAACAATGGCAGGAAGAAGCCAACTAAAAAAATAGTTGTATAAAAAAAAAAGGAGTGAAAGCTATAAAAAAAAAGGAAAAAGAAAGAAGGGGAAGCATCAAGTAAAAAAAATGGGTGTAAAAAAATGATGAAAGTGAAGGATGCAAGTGATAGAATTGAAAAGAAAAGAAAGGTTGGTAGTATAAAAAAAAAAGGGGGCAGAAAAGAAAGTGATACAGAAAGAAAATAAGGTTACATTTGATGAAAGGAAGTGAGTTAGTAAAAAAAACAAAAACAAAGAAGAAACGAAGCAGCTTCTTCCTGTCAGTGAGCAAAAATAAGTCTTGTAAGTCTATTGAAGATTAATTAGACACTTAAGGCCATCCATAGTTAGCCAAGTGACTTGAAAAACAAAAGACCAAACCTAGCCCCATTACAAGCCTAAAAGACCTTTTGATGGAAATGGAAAATTAGACATTAAGTGTCTAGGTAAAATTTAAGTCAGGATACAACAATGCAGAGCTGATGATGAGTGACTAACCTCTTAAATAAAATGAGAGAAAAATATAGAGCGAAAGAGACCAGTGAGGAATTCTTTGATTAAGCATTGTCTGATATAAGTTATGTGTGTAATTATTTGTTATGAACTATAACACTGATTTTTGTTTGTTTAATTGATAAGTTAGTTTGAATTGAATCACTGATCTGACTTAGATATTAATTGGCAATATAGCTGATTCAAATTGGTGGCTGTGATGTATAATGATAAATGGAAAAATAAAGTGTCTAAACATTATTTTGACTGACTGATTGAACTAAATTGGTGGAAAGAAAAGTAGCTGACAATTACTTAAGAACTACTTGATTGCTTGAGAACTACTTGATTGCTTGAGGACAAGCAATAGCTTAAGTTTGGGGTATTTTGTTAGTCTTAATTTCTACTTAGTTTAGTAGTAAATTTCCTATAGTTTTTGGGCTGATTTTGTCTAAGTGCAGGTAAAAGTGGGCCAAACTTAAAGGAGTAAGCCCAAGTGGTAAAAAAAGGGTAGAAAAAGGAATTTAACTTTTCATTAATATTTTTTACATTATAATGCAGAAAATGACACATGGCAGATGGAAAGATTGAAAGATGAAAGATGAGATGAGGTGGCAAAGTAACAACCGTTGGATACTCTTCTAATCTGATGGACAGCAATTGGCTTTAGAAAAAAAAAGAGTCTCTGTGTTAAAAGAGGAGGGAACGCATACTTTTAGAATCATACTTTTCGTTAGATAAAATAAGAGAGAACTCAGTTTTAGTTTTTTTGGTAATCTGTTTTTACGTTTTTCTCTGAGCGCTGAAATTTTTCCTTTAAGCTTTCTTGGAGAAACCCCATTCTTGAAGGGATTCAAGAAGGGATTTCTGCATGCAATTTCCGATCAGTAACTTCGTTCTTTAGTTTCTCTTATCTTGTACCAATTTCAGATTCAAGATTTATTGGTCTGTACCTTTACTCTTTACGATTTCTTTACTTTGTGAATGAAAATCATGCTTACTTTTGTTTCAGATTTTATTTTAGTTTTATTTTTCAACATGCATTGCTAAATCTTTTTTCTGGAATTCTGATGGAGATGATGAGTACCCATTAATAATCTGAATTGTTGTGCATGTTCTTGATGTTTGAGTAGTGAATATTTTTTGGTTTAAGTTCCATGGGAATGGGCTTAAAGATTTTTGCATGAACTGATATTGGGAAATTTTAGTTTATGCTTTTCATTAATTCAAGTTTTTTTAGATTAGGAATAATCTAGGAAAGAATTTGATTACAAGTCATAAGTGAAATGATTCAAGATTAAGGGATTAATTTGAATCATTTCACAAACTGAATTTGGGAAAGTGTAGTGGGGTTCTACAAAAGTCAGATTTCGTCAATTTTAGGTGCTACAGCAGTTAAAACGCAGACATGCAATATTCAAGGAAAAGTCATTGAAATCAGGATTCTGGATTTTTAATATTCGTTTTTACTTATATAAACTTGTTCTTGTTGTTCTTAATATAGTTTACAATTCAGAAAATATAATTTTCATTAAAAAGAATAACTGAAGGAAACTGAATTTCCCGTTCCCAGATAACGATAACTCTTTCATCTTTTGAAAATTACTACCAACAATAACTTCTCCTACAACACATAGAATATGGCAAAGTTTTCACAAATCTTATATAAAGCTACTTTCTTATGACACGTTGCTAAGACAAGATAAGTTGTGGTCATTTTCCTGGAACTAATTTTTTAAAATATAAGAAACTCGTTATTACTTTATTTCTTTTCTCTCCCTATTTTCTTATTATTTCTAACTTCGAGCTCGGTGTTATTCCTCTCTACAGCGAATACGATTCGTCAATGGCGAGGTCACCTCCATGGCTGCGATCGAGTTGTGAAAGAAAATCGAGGTAACCTACCTGGTACGTCACCTATATAAACGACATGGTAAACTTCATATTCCCAGATCTCTGTCTATTCCAATCGAAATCCATAAAAAGCTAAACCTTATAATTCGATGATTCTTAATGCTCTGTTACTGTCCTCAATTTTCACATTCTCATTTTGCAGGTACCTGACGGTTGAGGCAAACCATTTCACTTGAAACTCCGATTCAAACAGCCTTTTAATCTCTTGATTATAATTGCTTGCACAAAGTTTTCTGTTATTTGACTCTTTGATTGATTGCTTCTCCATCATGTAAATTCTCTTTTGTTAAATGAGTTTTACATACTATATGTTCTATTGCATCGGGATTTTATCTCTGAAAACTCAGCTCTTAAGATTTTGGGTGACTCATTTTGTTCATCTGTTCTTTTTTTTCTTTTCTTTTTTTTGATGAATTGGGGTCACATAAGTACATTTGTGCAACGGGTTCTCAAATTAGGAAGTTTCTTTCCTTTAATTTTCTTACAGTATTATGTGTTGAGATATTTGTAGAAAATCAGAATCCAAACATGTTTCCGTTTTTATTTCCTATTAATTAGGATTGATTAGGATTGATTAGGATTGATTGTGATTGATTAGAATTGATTGTGATTAGGATTGATTAGTCATCGCTTAGTCATTCTTAGCGATTCTTTCTTGTATAAATACTCACTCATGTAAATTATTCAAAATCAATATAAAGAAACTTCTTTTCAATATGGTATCAGAGCGGGTTCGTTCCTACCCTAATTCAAATCTGAAATAACCATCCAAACACTTCCATCACCGTCAAACACCTCCTAAACACCTCCTTGAATCTGTCCAACACAGAAACCTAGTCTACTAACCTCCGATCAAGAAAGTGAGGTGACCATTCGACTCAGAAGGATCCGACGAGTCGACCGCCGCTGGACCCATCGCCGTCAACCGCCGCACGTGCCGCCATGCGCCGTCACACGCGCGGCCAGTTTCCGGCGCGTGAGCTCCACGCGCCGCCTTCCCAACGTCTTTTTCCGCCGCGACTTGCACAGACCTTCTCGCCGGCTTCTCCCCTTCCTGTTCCAGAGGTCAGATCAAAAATTTACAAAACTTGATTTTTCATCAACGGTCAACCCTTCTCTTTCTATTCATGGCTTCTTCAAAACACTCTTCCTCTTACTCTGATGGTGTCTTTCTTAGCAAGACTAAGTTTGAACAACTTCAGAGACTTTTGACTCAACCTCCTAAGGCCACTAGTCATGTGGTCCAGCAAGGTACAGCTTTCCATGTTGATAGTCAAAATCATTGGATCCTTGATTCTGGAGCCTCTGATCATATGACAGGTAATCTTGGCTTGTTTTGTTCATACACTCCATATTCTGAACCTTCTCGGGTCAAGATCGCCGATGGCAGTTTTTCCCAGATTGCGGGACACGGAACCATTAAACTTTCTGAGCTGATTACTTTGACATCAGTTCTTTATGTTCCTTCTCTGACTTGTAATCTCATTTCTATTAGCAAGCTCACCTCTGAGTTGCATGGCTTTGCTAAATTCTTTCCACACGGTTGTGTTTTTCAGGAACAGGACTCGGAGAGGATGATTGGCAGTGCTAGAGAGGATGGTGGACTTTACTACTTTGAGGAGGATGTGACTCATGAAGCTGTTTTCGTAGAAAAAAACTCTATGTTTCCTTTTGATTCATGTAATGATGTTATGATGTGGCATCGTAGGCTAGGCCATCCAAATTTTATTTATCTTCAGAAGTTGTTGCCAAACTTATTTATTCATAAAAGTCCAAGTTTGTTTTCTTGTGATATTTGTCAACTTGCCAAGCATACTCGTGCTCATTATCCTTCTAAAGTTCACCATGACTCTTCCCCATTTTCCTTAATTCATAGTGACATATGGGGTCCAGCCTGTGTTAAAAATATTTCAGGTACTCGATGGTTCATTACCTTCATTGATGACCATTCTCGAGTCTGTTGGGTGTATCTTCTAAAGGATAAGTCCGATGTTGCATCCGTGTTTAAAAAATTTCATACCATGGTTCAAACCCAATTCCAAGTTGCCATACAAATTCTTCGTACAGATAATGGCAAAGAGTATTTTAACTCTATTCTTGGAGAATATCTTTCCCAACATGGCATCCTTCACCAAAGCTCGTGTCCTGACACACCCCAACAAAACGGAGTTGCGGAAAGAAAAAACCGACATCTCCTTGAAGTTGCTTGGGCTCTTATGTTTACCACGAGTGTTCCTAAATATCTTTGGGGAGAGGCAGTTCTCACTGCCTCGTATCTGATAAATCGAATGCCATCTCGCATTCTGAAATTTCAGTCTCCTCTTTCTAGTCTTGTTCGTATCTTCCCTTCCTTCTGAGGTGTCTCCTCCTTACCTCTCAAGTTATTTGGTTGCGTTGCATTTGTCCATATTCTCTCCCATCAACGGTCTAATCTTGATCCTAAGTCTCTTCAGTGTGTCTTTATTGGTTATTCTCCTACTCAACGTGGCTATAAATGTTATTCACCCTCTCTTCGTAAGGTCTTTGTCTCTATGGATGTCACTTTTTCTGAAAATGACCCTTTCTTCCCCTCGACTTCTCTTCAGGGGGAGATAGGAGTAGATGAAGATCAGTCATGGGAACCTACTGATGCCACGGTATTACCTCTAATTTTGGAAACAGGGGGAGCTACAGATTCCTCACCATCAGGAGCCTCCTCAAAATGGGGACAAGTTTATAGCAGGCGAAAGCCTCCTCAAAGTGTGAATAACCCAGAGCCTCTACACTGCCAGGATTCTGAACCATGTTCTAGTTCCAGCACCCCAATACTTGAGTGTCATGGTGAAAATGATCTACACTTGCCCATTGCTCTCAGAAAAGGTACTCGATCTTGTACTACTCATCCTATTTCTAATCATATTTCATATGGAAAGTTGTCCCCAGGGTTCGTGCTTTCAATACTATGTTGGATAGTACAAAGATACCGAGAAATATACATGAGGCTCTCAATGATCAAAAATGGAGGGATGTTGTCTTTGAAGAAATGAATGCTTTAAAAAGAAATGGAACTTGGGAGATAGTGACCCGACCCAAAGGAAAACAGGCAGTAGGATGCAAATGGGTGTTTACAATAAAATTCAATGCAGATAATAGCATCAACAGATACAAGGCAAGATTGGTTGCAAAGGGTTTCACTCAGACTCATGGGATAGATTATCATGAGACTTTTGCTCCGGTTGCTAAAGTCAATACCATCCGAGTTCTCTTATCTCTTGCTGCCAATCTAGATTGGCCTCTGCAATAGTTAGATGTGAAGAATGCATTCCTAAATGGTGACTTACATGAAGAAGTCTATATGGATCCTCCACCTGGTTTTGAAAAGGGAAATGGATCAGTGTGTAAACTAAAAAAGTCTCTATATGGATTGAAACAGTCTCTCAGAGAATGGTTCGACAAATTCACACAAGCAGTCAAAAGAAGAGGCTTCATTCAAGCACAGACTGATCATACTCTCTTCCACAAATACTCTAAGGATGGTAAAATTGCTATTCTTATTGTATACGTTGATGATATAATTCTTACAGGTGATGATATTGAGGAATTGAACACCTTGAAGAAATTTCTAGCAGCTCAATTTGAACTCAAAGACCTTGGCACTCTCAAATATTTCCTTGGTATGGAAGTTGCTAGGAGCAAAACAGGCATCACTCTAACACAAAAAAAATATGTTCTAGATCTTTTGTTGGAAACAGGAATGTTAGGGTGTAAACCTGCTGAGACACCTGTGGAACCTAATACCAAGTTAGGTATTGAAGATGGGAATGAGGTGGATAAAGAACAATATCAGCGATTGGTTGGTAAACTAATCTACTTATCTCATACGCGTCCTGACATTGCCTTTGCGGTGAGTATGATTAGTCAATTCATGCACTCACCCAAGGAGAAGCATCTTAGTGCAGTCTATAGGGTGCTTAGATACCTCAAGAATACTCCAGGAAGAGGATTATTCTTTAAAAAGGGGTATAAAAGGACAATTGAAATCTACACTGATGCAGATTGGGCAGGCTCATCAGTAGACATGAGATCTACATCAGGCTATTGCACCTATGTGTGGGGAAATCTTGTTACTTGGAGAAGCAAAAAGCAAACAGTGGTTGCAAGAAGTAGTGCTGAAGCAGAATTTCGAGCTTTATCTCATGGAGTTTGTGAAGGAATCTGGTTGAGAAGACTTCTTCAAGAGTTGAAGATTTCATATTCCCTACCAATAAAACTATATTGTGACAACAAGGCAGCTGTTAGCATTGCTCAAAATCCTGTGCATCATGATCGAACAAAGCACGTGGAAGTTGATCGTCACTTCATCAAAGAAAAATTAGATGATGGAAGTGTGCGTTTGATATATGTTCCAACCAAAGAGCAAACGGCAGATATCCTTACCAAGGGCCTACACCGTCCAGCATTCGAAGACTTGATTGGCAAGTTGGGAATGATCAATATTTACCTCCCAACTTGAGGGGGAGTGTAGAAAATCAGAATCCAAACATGTTTCCGTTTTTATTTCCTATTAATTAGGATTGATTATGATTGATTAGGATTGATTGTGATTGATTAGAATTGATTGTGATTAGGATTGATTAGTCATCGCTTAGTCATTCTTAGCGATTCTTTCTTGTATAAATACTCACTCATGTAAATTATTCAAAATCAATATAAAGAAACTTCTTTTCAATAATATTCAAGTGTGATGAGTCCCACATTGGTTGGTAATGAGCTAAGTGAAGAGTATATAAGTGAAAGGACCCATGAACCCAATGCCTTAAGGTTTTGGGTTGAGACATGGTGTCGGATCCACTTGCTACGGTTGGTGTAGCCTTAGCTCATTGGTGGTGGCCCCCGCCACGGGCTTCCCCTGGACCCGCTTGATATTGGAGTTTGAGGGAACGAATTTCCCAACAGTGGTATCAGAGCCGAATTGGGCTCGAGCTAGCCTAGTGATTGGCTAGGAGGCGGGTCGAGTACTTTGCGCTTCGGGTACTCGGTTGAGGGGGAGCATACCAATGGTGGGTTTCACACTTGAGGGGGGGATTGTTGAGATATTCAAGTGTGATGAGTCCCACATTGGTTGGTAATGAGCTAAGTGAAGAGTATATAAGTGAAAGGACCCATGAACCCAATGCCTTAAGGTTTTGGGTTGAGACATGGTGTCGGATCCACTTGCTACGGTTGGTGTAGCCTTAGCTCATTGGTGGTGACCCCCGCCACGGGCTTCCCCTGGAACCGCTTGACATTGGAGTTTGAGGGAACGAATTTCCCAACATTATGAACTTCAAATATATTTTGCAGGTTGCCACAATGTATGCAGTCATGTGAGATACAGATTACATGCAGAAAGATACGTTCAAGGAAAATTTCTGGAATGACTGGCGAAAGATGCTAGGAAGAAATCATGTAATTCAGAACTTGAAAGATTGTGATTTTACCCCAATTTATGACTGGTACCAAAGTGAAAAAGAAAAGAAGAAGCAAATGACTACGGAAGTAAGTTGGTAACTCGGTATGCTTAATTTCATTTGACAATAATAGAAGTTGATATATTAGAGCATTGTTTGCTTTTTAATTGGATTTTGGGTTTGCTTCCAATACATACAAGCAGGCATTTGTAGATATGAGATATGATTTTGACTTTAGCTGGTGCAGTTTTTTATTGTCCTAATAATAGAGTACTGCATGTCGTTGACCATACTGCAGATTTCATTGATCTTACAAAATATATATTATGAGTTTGTTGATTTGCTAACAACTTTCAGAAGGCAGTAGAGAAAACACTAGGTCATTTTGTAAGGTACCTAGTAAATTTTGCCCCTCCTCATGAGGCTTTTGTTTTTGTATCTTTTTGATACTCAATGGTAGTTATTTATGGGTCACGTGTGTAGCTTGAGAGATGAAGAGTTGGTGTTTGGTTGATGCAAAAAATTCTGCAGATAGTTAGTTATCTTTACCATGTTCTGTGAACCCCTAGAGGGTAGATGGTTGTTGTTTACATTTGTCTGCTACTGGACTGGAAATTCTGCATCATCTTGTTTGGTGATTGTGTTAGTGCTCGGATGAAATGTATCAAACATGCAAGATTAAATTGTCATTTCATTTCCATTTGATATGGTTGTAATGTAAATTCTAAGTGGTATCCTGGTGGAGTTTTACCTTTTATCAAAGTGTTGGTCACACAAGAGTGTTTCTTTCCATAATTGGCATGGTAAAGACACTAGATGGATACCACCCAAACAAAAATAAAAATATGAAGCCTCATGAATAGGTTTAGTGATTTATCTCTGTTTACTGGGATAGCCTCCTCTTGTGTGATATGCTAATATGACTTGCTTTTTCCTTTTCCTTCTTTAACTACCTTAATTAAATTTATATTGCTGCTTTTCCCTATCTATTCCTTCAGCTTTCCTTTCTTTTTTCGAGACAAACTTGATTAAAGAAAGCATAAGAATGGGATACAATGATTTTGGAGACTTTTACTATGCTCATGGTCAATTGGGGGATGCTTTTAAAAGTTATCCGTACGCGGGATTATTGCACCACATCAAAGCATATTATTCATATGTGTATGAGTGTGATTCTGGTCAGCATTGAGATGGGTCAATTTCCTCATGTTACAAGCTACGTTGGCAAGGCAGAACAGGTACCAGAAGCCCTTGACCCAATAACGGTTGCAAAGCTACGATGTGCTGCAGGATTGGCAAATCTAGAGGCCAAAAAGTACAAGCTTGCTGCCCGAAAGGTCTGTTCCTTATCTCTTTATATGGCAAAGTTTTCTGTTCCTTATCATGCTTTGGATGTCAACAAATTGTTATGAAATGTTCAATATTGTTTATACACGGTTACTTATTGCATCAAAATCAGTCTTTAAATAATGAAGCGAAAAGATTGCAAGTAAGATTAATTTAATGTAATTCTATTATATTATAATATTAGTTTACACGTGGTTCATTAATAAATGCTGCCGTGATAGTAGTATTGCTTGAAAAGCATTCGGTACATTTTTTTGTTGTCGTTGCCAATTGAGTTGTGTAATGAATTCTGCGATATGAGAATTTTAAATAAAAGAAAAGGTTGGAAGCCATAGAAAAGCTCTTGAATTCCTCTTCTGAGTCCCTTTTTCTCCACTTTATATAGTTTTTTTTTTTTTTTGGTATGCACTTTATATAGTGTTTATTGTTACGATCTCATTGCAAGGTTTGAGACATGAGTCTCTTGAGTCTCACATTGGAAACATAAGATTATGGTATGCGGTTTATATGGATTTTGGATTTTCCTACCATGCGAGCTAATTTTTGAGGTGAGATTCTTGTAAGTTTCGCATCAATTAATATCAAAGCTGGTATAGGACTGAACCCATATTAAAAACACAAGGTTTTAGACTCATCTATTAATTTGTAAATTTTGTAATTCTGTCTTTAATATCTAACATCCAGCGTGGAGTTTTAGACTCATCTATTAATTTGCTTTACTTTAAAATAAATTTTTCACTTTGCCTCCGCTGACATCTACATGCAAGCCGAGGCTCTCTTCCGTATTTCTGAATTTTGGGGTTTGCGAATGTCCTTATTTCTTTCTTCTTATTTTTGGTAAGCTTATTTTTTTTTTAATACATTTTGTTATGCTATAACAGCTATCTTTTGCAATATGCTTCTTAATGGGCAAAGCATATGAAACATGCGTTGCTTTTGAAGTAATGGTAATGATAAAAGGGCTGATTAATTTTTAGTTTTATCCATTTGCCTTAGCATGGTTCTTATGTTGCTTATACTTCATAATCTTTTGCCTTAGATGGTTCTTATTTATTTTTTAATTTCGGTGTAAATCGTGCAAGCACATCCATATTTCTCTTAGATAAGGGCAACAGAAAGTAGCAGAATGAGGACACAGTAGCTTGATTATCTATGGATCTATAAACTTGAGTTTAAATATTTGGGAATATATTATAATACCCTACCTCGTGCCTTGTATACCTTCTGTTTATTATAGTTTAGTTTTCTTGTGGAGTGTAACAATATTATATTCAGTTGACGAACAATATCATTGCCTGTTGTTGAAAATTATATTCAGTTTTCTCAACCATATTGATTATGTCCTACTTGCTTAATTGTGGTTCTGACTTCCATTTATCTGTTCTGGAACTACAATGTTGCTTTTGGATAACTAGTATTTAGTTATTGTTTTCAAGGAAATCTTAAAAGATTTGACAAGTAAATAATGAATTGGCTAACAAATCAAGTGATGCGCCCAATTTTCAAATTATGATATATAAATCTTTTAACTTTTATATACTGGCAGTCTAAAGTTGCTACAAAATGTGACAAATAGTGTAGATTTAAATCTGCCAACATGATAAAAAAAATTATGGCAGTCTATGACCTCCAGGAAGTTTTAAATGTTGTCGAAGTCTATAAGTGACATTTGTGGGGGTTTAGAACCTCTAGAAAATGATATAACAATTGTGGGGGTTTGGAACCTCCAAAAAATGCAACATGTGGAGGTTTGGAATCTCCAAAAAATACTTAAACAAATTGTGGCGTTGCACACAAAGACGCCACAAAATGTGTTGTGGCACATGCGAAACTGGAGGTTGGTATGAATGCCACAAATATATTTTGTGTGGGTCAAAGACTTCCACAATTTGCAAATCTGACCCCCAAAAAATACCTTAAATTTTGTAGTGAAGGGTATGTGGATCATTGTGCACTAAATAGTACGACGTTAGCCAAGGCATGTGGTGTGTGTACAGTATAAGTAAAGATGAGCCAAAAAAATGTGTACCTGATGGGTATGACTTCTATTTATAATGAGTTACCTGGTTGAGCCTCCACGAAAAAACTAAAGAGTAGGATACTAAAGATTAGGTGAGGATCCATAAAGTATAAACTGTTTTGACACCCCTATCTAGTATAAACTACAAATTAGGGTATGTTTGAATTTGATTTTAGAGTAAATACTCTTTTTCGGTCCTTAGCAAATTTTACGATGCCCGCTTTAATTCCTAGCAAATAAAAAGGCTATTCGTGGTCCCTAAGAAATTCAAAGTGGACTCATTTTAGTCCTTTTGAAAGACTAATGTGGGACTTTTTTGAATTTGTGAGGGACTACGATTTCAACTAAATGGGTCCATTTTGAATTTTTTAGGGACCACGAATAGCTTTATTTGCTAGGGACTAAAGCGGGTATTGTGAAATTTGCTGAGGACCAAAAATGACATTCACTTTTGATTTTATGTTTTAGTTCTTCAAAAATATTTTATAATATAAACTTCTCAAATAAAATAATAAACTTATTTGAATAGAGTTGGATCTTAAAATTAAAAGGAAATTAAATTTATTTATAAAGGTGTTATTAATAAAATATTAGTAAATTTTTAAAATTATAAAATTTACATCGTAAAAATGATAAATATTTACAAAATAGTTCTTTTAAAACAAATTTTAAATAAAACATGCCGTAAGCTTACCCCTTGGGAAAATTCTTTTTTGAGTTAAGCATTTTGTTGTTGATGAAGATCGTATTGAGTGGAATGGAGAGTTATGTTTACATTTGCTCTTTGAATAAGAAATTTAAAGTCTTTGTTGATTGTGTCAAACCTAACTTTCAAAAAAAAATAATAATAATTATGCCACTATTGATAGCCAATTGGTCTACATCAATCTTAATAAGAATCAACTATTCTAAATTTTAGTCTATTATGAATAATATTGTATATTGTATTTTTAATATGTCCGTTTATTTAAGAGCTTTTTAAACATAGAGGATGTACAATGCATAAACTTATGTACCAATAATTTAATTTTAAATTATTTTATTTTAAAGACATAATACTATGACTTCAGTAATATCATAAGCTTGTACAAGAGAGCTAAAGAAGCTTCTAGAACTAAATAATAAAACAATAATAATATAATATTATTTTCAACACTTCCCCTCAAGTTGACTCGTATTATCATAAGCTCCCAGCTTGTTACATATGTAATCTATTCGGGGACCTCTAAGAGCCTTGGTGAAAACATCTGCAAGTTGATCATGGAAATTGACAAATGTTGTATTGATCTCTCCTAACTGAATCTTCTCTCTAACAAAGTGACAGCCGATTTCAATATGTTTGGTCATCTCATGAAAGACTGAGTTATAGGATATGTGCAATGCGGCTTGATTGTTACAAATGAGTTTTGTTATGGACTGGATCCATATCCTAACAACCCTATTACTAGCAATATTGGATAGGGATAAGATTCTTATCACAACCATATAATCTAGAGAGGATCAAGGGATAAGATTCTTATCCCCATCAATCAAGGCAGATTTCATATCAACTGGGAGATCTCAAAGGCCCAAGCCTACGAAGGTAATCCTTCTAAATAAGAGGCCAAAGACCCAGGTACACACTTTGACCTATTTACCATTACTGCACACACTCATGTCTTGGCTACATGCCCATTGATAGTGCGCAGTGATTGGAGTATTGGCTATAAGTCAGTCGGATATCTTTCTCTAAGATATCTCTGAGCGCATACCCATGAGGTATCCTTATACGGTTCAACAGGACCGAACATTGGCGCCGTCTGTGGGGAACGACAAATTTCGACTCTCATCCATGGTAAACACGCACAGTGTAATGCGAAGCTACAGATTGCAGGCTGCCTCGCGACTCTGAAATTGCTGAAACCACATATATATGAGGAGACAAACCCTACTCGCAAAAAGGGCTTTTGATCCTCCGAGAGACTCTAGAATGGAGCTCCAGGTCCAAGCAAGTGACGATTTGATGGACATTCTCGTCATCGCAATTCTTGATGGAGCAAGTGAAGACTTGGAGGTCATTAAATCATAAGAAAAAAGGAACATGGGAATTTTGAATTCTTTATTAAAGGAAGTCATCCCAAATTTTGTGGGCTAGGGAACTGACAGACCATTAATAACCCAGCTTCAATCCAAAAGAGGCCTTAAAATTTAAAAGCCTCAGCGAAAGAAACGAGGCTCAAATTAAAAGACCACGGCGTAAAAAGCAGGGTTCAGATAAAAAAGCCTCGCGAAAGAAGCGGGGCTCAAATTAAAAGACACAGGCATAATAAGCCGGGTTCAGATAAAAAAGCCTCCGCGAAAGAAGCGGGGCTCAAATTAAAAGACCACAGCGTAGAAAGCCGGGTTCAGATTAAAAAGCCTCCGCGAAAGGAACAGGGCTCAAATTAAAAGAGCACGGCGTACAAAGCCGGGTTCAGATAAAAAAGCCTTCGCGAAAGAAACGGGGCTCAAATTAAAAGACCCGGCGTAAAAAGTCAATTTCAAATAAAAAAAGCCTCCACAAAAGTAGCGGGGCTCAAATTAAAAGTCCACGGCGTAGAAAGCCGAGTTCAGATTAAAATGCCTCCGCGAAAGGAACGAGGCTCAAATTAAAAGACCTCAGCGTAAAAAGCCAGGTTCGAATAAAAAGGCCTCCGCGAAAGAACCAGGGCTCAAATTAAAAGACCATGGCGTAAAAAGCTGAGTTCGGATAAAAAAGCCCTCGTGAAAGAAGCGGGGTTCAAATTAAAAGACCACAGCGTAGAAAACCGGGTTCAGATTAAAAAGCCTTCGCGAAAGGAACGAGGCTCAAATTAAAAGACCACGACGTAAAAAATCGGGTTCGGATAAAAAAGCCTCCACAAAAGAAACGAGGCTTAAATTAAAAGACCACGTCGTAGAAAACCGGGTTCAGATTAAAAAGACTTCGCTAAAGGAACAGGGCTTAAATTAAAAGACCACGGCGTAAAAAGTCGGGTTCAGATAAAAAAAGCCTATGCGAAAGAAGCAGAGTTCAAATTAAAAGACCACGGTGTAGAAAGCTGGATTCAGATTAAAAAGTCTTCGCGAAAGAAACGAGGCTCAAATTTAAAGACCACGGCGTAAAAAGCTGGGTTTGGCTAAAAAAGCCTCCGCGAAATAAACAGGGCTCAAATTAAAAGACCACAGCGTAGAAAACTGGGCTCAGATTAAAAAGCCTCCGCGAAAAGAACGAGGCTCAAATTAAAAGACCACGACGTAAAAAGCCGGGTTCAGATAAAAAAAGCCTCTGCGAATGAAGCGGGGTTCAAATTAAAAGACCACGGTGTAGAAAGTCAAGTTCAGATTAAAAAGCCTTCGCGAAAGGAACTCTGCTCAAATTAAAAGACCACGGCGTAAAAATAGGGGTTTGGATAAAAAAAGCCACCGCGAAAGAAACGGGGCTCAAATTAAAAGACCACTGCGTAAAAAGTCGGGTTCGGATAAAAAAAACCTTCGCGAAAGAAGCGGGGCTCAAATTAAAAGACCACAACGTAGAAAACCAGGTTCAGATTAAAAAGCCTCTGCGAAAGGAACGAGGCTCAAATTAAAAGACCACGGCGTAAAAAGTCAGGTTCGGATAAAATAGCCTTCGCGAAAGAAGCGGGGTTCGAATTAAAAGACCACAACGTAGAAAATAGGGTTCAGATTAAAAAGCCTCCACAAAAGGAATGAGACTCCAATTAAAAGACCACGGCATAAAAAGCCAGGTTCGGTTGAAAAAATCCTCTGCGTAAGAAGCGGGGTTCAAATTAAAAGACCACAGCATAGAAAGTCAGGTTCAGATTAAAAAGCCTTCGCGAAAGGAACGAGGCTCAAATTAAAAGACCATGGTGTAAGAAGCGGGGCTCAAATTAAAAGACCACAGCGTAGAAAGCTGGGTTCAGATTAAAAAGCCTGTGTGAAAGGAACGAGGCTCAAATTAAAAGATCACGGCGTGAAAAGCTGGGTTCAAATAAAAAAGCCTCCACGAATTACGTGGCTCAAATTAAAAGAACACAACATGGAAAGCCAGGTTCGGATTAAAAAGCCTCCGCGAAAGAAGCGAAGCTCAAATTAAAATACCACGGCATAAAAAGCCGAGTTCAGATTAAAAAATCCTTTGCGAAAGAAACGAGGCTCAAATTCAAAGTCCACGGCGTAAAAAGTCGGGTTCAGATAAAAAAGGCCACCAAGGGCTTCAAATTTACGAGCTCGGCCTCAGCCTTGAGCTTATCCTAGTGAATGGATTCAAGATTAAAAGATCGGCCTCAACCCTGAGCTTCATCTCAGCCCAGCTAAGGGCTTCAAATGTAAAAGCATGAGTTTCATCTCAGTGCCGCCAAAGGCTTCAAATTTATTAGCTCGGCCTCAGTCTTGAGCTAGCCTAGAGCTTAAAGATTAAAGCTAGCCTAGAGCTTCAACTCAGCCCAACTAAGGGCTTAAAGTTTAATAGCTCGGCCTCGGCCTTGAGCTCAAACTTGGCCCAACTAAGGTCTTCAAGATTAAAGCTTCAACTTAGCCCAGTGAAGGGCTTCATGTTTATTAGCTTGACCTCAGCCTTGAGCTCAGCCCAGTGAAGGGATTCAAGTTTAAAAGCTCAGATGAGTCTTGAGCTTTATCTCAGCCCCGCTAAGGGCTTCAAATTTATTAGCTCGACCTTATCCTTGAGCTTATCCCAGCGAAGGGATTCAAGATTAAAAGCTCGGTCTTAGCTTTGAGCTTCATCTCAACCCAACTAAGGGCTTCAAATTTATTATCCCGGTCTCAAACTTGAGCTTTATCTCAGCCCAGCTAAGGGCTTCAACTTTATTAACACAGCCTCAGCCTTGAGCTCATCCCAGCGAAGGGATTCAAGTTTAAAAACTGGACCTCAGCCTTGAGCTTCATCTCAGCTCATCTAAGGGCTTCAAATTTATTAGCTCGGCTTCAGCCTTAAGCTCATCCCAGCGAAGGAATTCAAGATTAAAGCTTGACCTTAGCCTTAAGCTCCAACTTTGCCCAACCAAGGGCTTCAAGATTACCAGCTCGGCCTCAACCTTGAGTGTAACACCCGGACGCTTCAAGAATCAATGATTATCCCCACATACTAACACGAGACTTTTCAGTGTGCTTTTTTCTCACTCGCACACTTCCCGGGAAAACTTCCCATGAGGTCACTCATCCCAGAATTGCTCCAGGTCAAGCACGCTTAACTATAGAGTTCTTCCGTTCCGGGCTACCGAAAAGTAGATGCATCTTGTTAGTATAGGTAGTACCAATTAATTCTTATAAGCTATCTCAAACTGTGCAGTCTCATACCTGCACAATCTTTGAAATCCCTCTCTTTCGGGTATCGATTCGATTCATTCATGCATGTAACCCCCCGCTGGAAGCCTGTCAGGAATCGCTCCTTGTTCGTGCCTCTTTGCACCGGCGATCACTCCCCACCCTCGTCAGCGCTCAGGATGTTACATTGAGCTCCATCTCAGACCAGCCAAGGGCTTTAAGATTGAAGTTTGGCCTTAGCCTAGAGCTTCAACTGAGCCCAACTAAGAGCTTAAAGTTTAAAAGCTCGGCAAGGCCTAGAGTTTTTCAACTCAGCCCAACTAAGGGCTTAAAGTTAAAAAGCTCGGCCTTAGCCCAACTAAGGGCTTTAAGTTTAATAACTCAGTCTCGACCTTAAGCTCCAACTCAGCCCAGCCAAGGGCTTCAAGATTAAAGCTTGGCCTTAGCCTAGAGTTTCAACGCAGCCTAACTAAGGGCTTAAAGTTTAAAAGCTCGACCTTAGCCTAGAGCTTCAACTCAGCCCAACTAAGGGTTTTAAGTTTAATAGCCCAGCCTACCTTGAGCTCCAACTCACCCTAGCCAAGGGCTTCAAGATTATAGCTTGGCCTCCGCCTTGAGCTTCAACTCGGTCATAGCCATAGCTTCAAGCTCCGAGATCAAAATGAAGGCGGAAAAGGAGAGATGTGATCCTAACAAAAGTATCTCACCCCAATCCGAAATAACAACAATAATAATAATAATAATAAAAGACAGAATTGGAGAGATGTGATCCCAGCAAAAGTATCACACCCAATCTGAGATAAAAATGAAGACGGAATTGGAGAGATATGATCCTAGCAAAAGGATCACACCCCAATTCGTGATAAATATGAAGACAGAATTAGAGAGATGTGATCCTAGCAAAATGATCACACCCCGATTCGAAAAAAAGAAAGATGGAATTGGAGATATGTGATCCTAACAAAAGAATTACACCCCAATTCACGATAAAAATGAAGACGGACTTGGAGAGATGTGATCCTAGCAAAAGAATCACACCTCGATTTGAGATAAAGATGAAGACGGAATTGGAGAGATGTGATTCTAGCAAAAGGATCACACCCCAATCCGAGAATACAAATTTGGAGAGAACGTGATCCTGGAAAAGAATCACACCCTAATTTGAGATAAAAGAAAAATCGAGGCAACATATGATGTCGGGCTCCTATTCAAGATTTTGGCAACAAAGTCAAATGACAAAGTTTGCGGCCCAACAGGCCAGCTTCAAATTAAAAATCCACCGCAAATAAAGCGGGGTTGAAAATAAGAAAACCATGGCGTAAAAAGCAGGGTTCAGATAAAAAGGTCATCGCTAATGAAGCGTGGCTCAAAGTGAAAAGCCACGGCATAAGAAGCCAAGGTTCAATTCAAAGAGGCAAAGTCTGCCTCCATAAATATAAGACTTAGGCAAAAGAAGCCAAGTCACAATGGAAAGTCACGGTATGCGAAGCCGGGCTCAAACAAAATATGGTGAAAGCCAATGCCAGAAATATAAAGCGACTATGGCCAAGTCACAAATACAAAAGCCACAGCATGATAAGCCGAGCTCAATAAGGTGAATACAACCTTAGCAAACAAGACTGGCAAAAAGTGTAGTCCAACAGTAAAGCCACGGTATGTTAAGCCGGGCTAAAATCAGAAAGGCAAAGATACCGTCTTCGAAAGCTTAGACAAGGAAAAGGCCAAGTCAATTTAAAGAAAGTCACGGTATGTGAAGCTGGGCTCAAAATAAAGAAGGCAGAAAACTTCCCTAGTAACTTAAGACTGCGGCAACAAAGTCAGTCGATATAAGAAAGACTCGGCATACGATGTCGGGCTCCTATTCAAGATTTTGGCAACGAAGTCAAGTGACAAGGCTCGCGACCCAATAGGTCGAGCTAAAATAAAAAATCAACCGCGAATGAAGCGGGGCTCAAAATAAAAGCCACGGTATACGTATTCGGGCTTAAAATCGAGGAGGCGAACTCCTCTTTCAAGAATCTAAACTATGACAAAAGAAACTAAGTCAATAAAAAACAAGAGAATTTATGGTATTCGAAGCCGGACTAATCGTTGAAGAAGGCACGAAAGACCTTCCCAAAATTAAGACATAGGCAGCAACCCAAATCCAAAAGGGGGAAGTCGCAGTAAGAGAAGTCGTTTTCCTTAAAGTACAATACACATTTGCAAAAGGTCAAATCTATGCTAATAGAGATCTCGGTATGCGAAACTGAGCCAAATCTGAAACCACGACACTTAAAGCCAGGGAGTGTAAAGTCGAGTTAATTATTAAGAAGGCATGAAACACCATCCTAAAACTTAGGCAAACGCCTATATAAAAGACTGACAATAAGCCTAGTCAAAACTAAAGAGCCTCAGCAAGAGAAGTCGAACTCAAAGTCAAAAAAAGGCAAACACCGCCTCACCAATCAGAGACTTCAAGAAAAAAGAAGTCAATATAAAAAGCCAAACCAAGAAGAGGTAGCCGCACCAGACCCTAGGCAGGATCATAGTACCTCGGTAGGGTCGACCTATCAATCAGACTTAGGCACCCCAACAGTCTAAGCTTCCGAACTGCTGGGCTGGGGGGCAACTGTTATAGACTGGATCCATATCCTAACAACCCTATTACTAGCAAGATTGGATAGGGATATCGCAACAATATAATCTAGAGAGGATCAAGGGGTAAGATCCTTATCCTCATCAATCAAGGCAGGTTTCATATCAACTGGGAGATCTCAAAGGCCCAAGTCTATGAAGGTAGTCCTTATAAATAAGAGGCTAAAGATCCCAGGTACACACTTTGACCTATTTATTGTTATTGCCAACATTGTGCACACACCCACGTCTTGGCTACATGCCCATTGATAGTGCGCAGTGATTGGAGTATTGGCTATAAGTCAATCGGATATCTATCTCTAAGATATCTTTGAGAGCATACCCATGAGGTATCCTTATACGGTTCAACAAGACCGAACAAGTTTCATGAACTGTTGTTCACAAAAATGTAGTTCCTTCATCAATTGTCATAACCATATGAGCTCACATATTGCATTTTCCATTGCCCGATATTCTGCCTCTGCACTTGATCTGACTACCACAGTTTGCTTCTTACTTTTCCAAGAGACCAAATTTCTTCCAAGGAAAACACAATACCCTGAAGTGAAGCGTCTGTCTGAAGGAGAAATATGAAAGGATTTTATTGTATTGAGAGAGCTCTCTATTTACAGAGGCTAATTGAACTAATGGACTAAATCCAAAGAAGTTTCTAAAACTAAATAATAAAACAATAATGATAATACAATATTATTTCCAATCTATGTTATGAATTAGTACTTCAATAGTTAAAGTTGTTGAGTAAAAATAAATGAATGATTTTTTTAAGCGTGATATCTCTAATAAATTCCGTCAATTAGATCACACGCAAAATAAAAAAAATATTATGCCGCTTATTGATGTTTATTAGGTATATATTTAGTTATAACAATTTTTAATTTTTTTTTTTTGGAGTTACCCAACCCTAATTATCTCTTTGAGACGAGTTGGCTCCCTCCGGTATCTTCACGAGCTTTGACTCTTTGAGCCGGCTATGAGATTAATCCGGAGTGCGGGAAAACAGTGATGGCTAAAGATTCAGCCCCCTCCCCAAGAATGCATTCAGCGGGAATCGAACACATATTTAACCCACTAACTCAGCGCCAAGTTACCAACTGAGCTGCACCCATTGGATATTATAACAATTTTTAATAAATTATGCCCATGCATGCTACTGTAGTATTAAGTCAGCATTTATATAATAGTATTAGGCCCATCTTTAGTTCAGATTAAAAATGAGAAAATAATCCTTTTTTTAATTCTCTTAAAAAATTCTAATAAATAAATATAAGTTAATACAAATACACATTAATTGTGATATTTTTTGTCACAGAAAATTAAAATCCTATTAATGATTATTTCTTGTGTACCCTTTTTTTTAATGCCTTAAAACTTTAGAAACCAAACTTTTTCTCGTTTAGTCTATTGTTTGGATGCATTTGACACAATACATGATTTTATTTTACTGGGAAAAAGTTTCTTGGATTACATCTGCGCGTTGAACGGCTTCAGTAACTTGTAAGCTACAGATGAAATGTCTATTTTGAAAACTGTCTATTTTGTTGCTTTTGGTTTCTACATCTTTCATTTGAGCATCTATAGCTAGGAGAAAACCTACGTTACAACTGTTGTGTACCTACATCTAGGCACACAAAAAAATTTAAATATTATTTTTTTAATAAAAAATTACGAAAATATAGTCATTTTGAATGGATTTACAAATGTATAACACTCAAACATGCCCCATGAGGACGTGAACTGATGGAGAGAGAAACGCCCTAAGAGGACGTGTTTTAGGAGAGACACGTCTCGTGTTTCATCAGATGTTGACACGTGGCATAAAAAGTTAACAACTTACCCGTAAAACTTTGGAAGTCCATAACTTTTGACTCGGATGTCCCAATTATGTAATTTTTTTTTATTCCACACAATTTTTCAAGATCTACGCAATGACACCTCATTTGACATATTGTCTATCACAAAAAAATTCAAATTTACAACAATGATACTATAAGAACGTCTAAACTCAAATTAATAAATAGAAAACCATTGTCATGATTAGAAACATTCATAGTAACCAAATGGTGTTAGCTCAGTTGGCTCATGGGAGCTGAGCAGGTGGGGGTGAGGACATGTGTTCGAATCTCCCCAGTACCACCTTTGGGAGAGGTTTAAAGCCTTAATCTTGGACTCGCCCCGAATCGGACTAATCGCGAAGCGATGAACCGATGGAATATTTCCAAAAAAGAAACATTCATAGTAAAGATCTTTATGAATATGATACCATTGTTACAAATTGAAATTCTTAGCTACTTTTATTTTTTCTCTTTACAATTTTTATTTTTCTCTATCACGTCACAGGAAAAAAAAAGAGAAAAAAGAAAGAAAAAAACACATGGTCGTGTGCCTTTTATTCTTATCTTTTCTGTGCTTTTGGATAGATGCACATGGTGTCATCTACAGTTAGCCGCGAAAGGAATATCTTCAACTACACACCATAAATGAAAATAACAATAGATCTTTATGACATTTTATTTGAGGAATTAATAAGATAGTTTTTGATGCGGCTAATAGCTAAAATATTGCTTATTGTAAAATTGAGGGTTCTACTTAAGTTGATTAATTGTATTCTAGATATCTAACATTGTCATTTCAATATAGAAAAATTTACAAAAAAGATTAATTATTTAACTATGGGTGATAATCATTCGGGTAGTTTTCTCATAATTGATGGCTACATATTGACAGAGAAAAATGGAGATGAATTTAGAAGCATTAGAAATAGATTAATAAATTAACATGTGTGTGTGTAATATACTATAAAATTTAAAAAATATGCAAAATGGAGCACAAGGAAGCATTTTTTGAAAAATATTTTTGACAAACTTGCCAACACATTCATTTCGAAAAGTTATGCAGAATTTGAAGTTTGTCTCCTATAAATATAATTTCAATTTGTAACAATGGTACCATAATCATAAGGATCTTTACTAGGAATGTTTCTAATCATGACAGTGGTTTTCTCTTTATTAATAGGGTAAAACATTTCTTCAATCACTGAAGATACGTTATCTCCGGTGAGCACAAAACGACGTCAATTTGTAGCAAAAATCAAGGTATTTTGTAATTTTAATTTATTGCAGGGTTATATTAGTTTTTATCATTATAATTTTTTAATTTTATAACCCAAAACGACGTTGTTTTGGGCCAACTGGAGATACAGTGAGATAATTTTATCTCCAGTGACTGAAGAAATGTTTATGCCACGTGTCAACATATGGTGAAACATATGGTGAATTCTGAGATAATTTTCTTAAATTTTACGGATAAATTGTTGAATTTTTATACCACGTGTCAACATATAGTGAAACACGCCCCATTGGGGGCGTGTCTCTCTCCTAAAACACGCCCTCGTAAGGCATGTCTCTCTCCACCAGGTCACACCTCCGTGGAATGTGTTTGAGTGCTATACATTTGTAAATACATTTAAAACGATTACATTTCTATAATTTTTTATTAAAAAAACTATTTTAATTTTTTCCCCCTACATCTAACCTAAAAAAGGAAATTTTTTAGAACTTAAATAAAATTCAAAATTCAAAAGAAAGAAATCTTTTTTTGTTTTAAAAAACAAAAAAAAATACCAAATTTTGTACTCCTGTTGATCAACAAAAGAAATTGTGAGGAGTCGTACGTGCCATTGGAATGGAGGGGCTAATGTTTGTAACAGTTGTGTCAATCAGGAAGAAACCATCCTTCATGTTTTGAGAGATTGCAGACATGCACAAAAAGTTTGGAGGGACAGGTTTGGTGTTAATTTGCCCCATGATTTTTTTCGCTTTGGATTTAATTGATTGGCTTCTAAAAAATGTCTGTAGTTCTTGGAACCGGTATATGAAATCTGATTGGAGAGATATTTTCTTTCCAACGTGATGGTACTTGTGGATTTGGAGAAATCAGAGTGTTCATGATGTGAATTTTTGCAGGCCATTTAGAGGTAATATTATAATCTCTGATTTTATAAACCAGATTGTTGTTGCTAGGGAAAGAAAGGAGATGCATAGCAGTGTTATCCTTAGCAGTCAGAAGAGTGAGTGGAATCCTCCTGATTAAGGTTGGTTGAAGATTAATATTGATGGAGCTTCTTCTCTTTCTACGAAGAGCGCTAGTTGTGGAGGTCTTATGAGAGATCATTTAGGGTCTTTCCTTGGTGGGTTTAAGTTCAAGCTTGGCTATATGAATTCTCTTGATGCTAAGTTGTGGGGAATTCTTAAAGGCTTAGAATTGGCTTCGGGAGCAGGTGCAAGGAGAATTGAATTGGAGTGTGATTCAATAGACGCTATTAGTTGTATTCAAAATTTGGATTCAAATCCTAGAAATTCTTCAAGATTGGAATGTCAAGTGCAAACATACAAAGAGGGAAAATAATAGCTGTGCTCATTGGATTGTTACTAATCCTTGTGAAGGAGATAGTAATTTATTTGTTTTCTCTTATCCCCCCTCATCTTAAGGATCTTCTGTTAGAGGACTCTTCCAACTTTGGGGCTCTGGCCTCTGTTCTTTGATTCTCTTATACCTTGTTGCCAATTGATTGGGCCATCACAGGTCGCTTGCAACTATTGAATAACCTAAATTGAAGTAACTGAGCACGCTCATTACCTATAGCTTCTTAGTGCAATAAAATGGCAACTCATCAGATTGGGCCATTATATGTGATATTCCTCTAATGTGAGAGCCCATTACAATTTATAGATCGTCGCCTCGTCGGTACCATGCTGCGAATTTTCTTGCAATTTCAGTATCCAGAATCCATCGAAAACATACAAATATACTACGCATCACCGATATCAACACGGGACATGTGATAAGATACGACACGTTAATTTTAAAAAATGTTAGATTTCGATATGTTAGGACACGTTTTGATATTAAATAATATTTTTAATTTATGTAGTGAATATTATATTTAATACTCAATAATTTAACAAAAAAATGAATCTAATCTTATAATATTCAAAAAATTTGCAAAGAAATATAAAATATCCCAAATATTTATATTAAACTCAATAAAATGATAATCGTAATACAACAAATCTAGTAGTTGGAACTAAAAATTCAACGCAACGCAACCTTTGAACTTTTTTTTGAATTTCTATAACGCGTGTTGGAGTGTCGGAGAGTGTCGAAGTGTCCGAGAATGACAGAAAGTGTCGGACACGTAAGAATTTTTGAAATATCGGTACTTCGTAGCAAATATATATTTGTAGAAACATAATGCTACAACCACTGACATAATAGTATTGAAGATGATCCACAACTGGAATGTATCGACGAGGGCTCAGAGAAGTGTCTCAATAGCAAGTATTCCAGAAAAATTAAGGATAATATTAGCTAGCCATGCGTCATCTCTTTGAAGGATTATTACTGCAACCGTAGCAATGGCATGAGCCGACATAGCTATGAGTAAAAGTAACATGATTATGCCCGGTTCTTGACAAGGATTGGTACTTAAACCTTCATATTTAATTCCATTTAATCCAACCAATAATGCAATGAATGGTTCGTAGAAGGCCAGGAGTAAAACACCATAACTGCAAATGATTTCAAAAAAAAAAAAAATGTCATCATGCCAATAAATAAAATTGAAAAAGAAGGGGTCCAATTTAATTTTTGTTTTCAAGTGTGTGTTCAGATAAAAACAATAACTAAAGGGTATATGAAGATAATGTTTCTCAAATAGTTCTTATTTTGACACATCATTTATTCAATAATTAAATTAATATTTATATCCTTACAAACTGTGTGTGTCATCCTTTGAGACGATGATAAAAGACTACATATTATAATTTGTTTAAAGAAATCTCGTGAAAGTTTTTTTAAAAAAATGAGGTATTAAGATACGTACCCAGGTGTCTGAATCTGTGGTGTTGTCTCTCATCCTTTAAGACGAGATAAAAGAGACTACAAAATTTTGTTAAAAAGTAATTTTTACGTAAAAGCGGCAGGAACGAGCAAAAACATAAAAATATAAGCGTTTACTACGTATGAAACATAAAAAAAAATAAAAAAAAATTCAATACATATATAACCAAAGTATATAAAGAGCAAGGTTATACTCATAACTTTTTTTTCTTACAACAATATCTTATCACCGTTGATTTTCGCCAATCAACGGTTATCGTTTTAGCAAATTAAACTCATTAATTAATTATTAATTCACAATAAATGATAACTGTTGATTGACGGAAATCATCGGTGATAAGATATGGTTGTAAGAGGTTATAAAAAAAAGTTGTAAGTATAACTTTTCACATATATAAATAATCACACATTTACATCCAAACATTAAAAAAAAAAAATTTTACATTCAATATTATTTATTTTTGGGAGACTTTTAGAGAAGAGGGAGGATATTCTTACTACTAAAATTTCCTACTACTAACTTACTACCTATCTAATCATCATTGAATCAAAGAGAAAGAATACTAAAAAGTTTTACGGTTCATATTACGTGTGTGCTGTAGTGTGTGGGGATTCAATTTTTTTACCCGTTATTAATTAGCACGCGCTGCACGCCTGACATTTCAGTCATCCCCTTCCCCATCTCTGTCTCTCACCTCGTCACTTCTTTTTCTCTTTCCTTTCTTTTTCTATTCTATTTTTTCCCTCTAATTTTTGTTGTAAATAATTATTATTTAGTTATTATTTAGTCATTTATTTGTTGTATTGGGCCAAGCCCATTAGGTCAAAATTAGGTCAAGTATTCTCTATAAATAAAGAACCCTTTGTACAGATTATATACAATTCAATAATATTTCAAATACCATTTTCTTTCAAGTTGGTATCAGAGCTCTCGATCCTGAGGGCTCTGCTTCCGCGCCTATTGTCTTTAGAACAAGAACCTTTTATTCTTTTTGTCTCTCGCTGTCATCAGCCGCCACCGGATTTTTTTCGGGGACCTCTTGGACCGAGAAGATCTCTGTTATACTGGATCTCTGTTACTGTTCATCGTCTCTGTTACTGTTCATCGTCTCCATTATTCTTCATCACAAGACAGCATCTGTTCATCACGATAGGACCCTTTCCCGGTGGTTTTTCAACTCCGAACAGACCCAGAAAGAACCGCGCTCACCGGACGACGTTGCTCCAGAAATTTCAGACCGGACGGCCACCGCACGCGCCCACACGCGCCGCTCCTTCAACCGCGAGTGAATCCCACGCACAGCCAATCTCACCGGCGCGTGAGACCATTTTTCCGGATCGGACCACCGCGATCTTGATCGTCCCTTCATCCTCTTTCTGGATCTGTGCTCCTCTCTTTGATTGGACATCGTTTGGTATTTATTTGTGATTTTTTGGCTTCTTGGAGCTTTTCTTTAACCATTTTCTGTGCAGTATGGCCTCTTCTCAAAGGAGTCATTTTTTAAAATTTTATGATGGTACCTCTTCTAGACCTAAGAGAGATGACCAATGGTGTTCTTATTGTAAAAGAATAGGTCATATCAAGGATTTATGCTTTCGCCTTTATGGAAAGCAAACTGTCTTAGAAAAGATGGCAAGGATGCGTGGTCAAGCGCATTTTACTTCTTCTGAAATAACCCCTGCATCTAATGAGACCCAATCTGCATTTCGTCCAGATGAGTTGGAACGACTCCGAACCATTCTTGATTATCTGAGTAAGTCATCTGATACTAGTGCTTTGGCTATGACTGGTATGAGCTCCAAAACTCATTCTTTCATTTCTTCATGTAATGATTTTAAACATTCTTGGGTTGTTGATTCTGGTGCTATTAATCATATGGCTTGTTGTGCTGACTCCTTTATTTCTTATCATCCTACCATTGGAACTCATACAATATCCATAGCTGATGGCTCACATACATCAGTTGCGGGTTCTGGTGACATAAACTTACAGCAGTCCTTACATCTTAAGGATGTTCTTCATGTTCCTAAACTCTCCACGAATCTTCTTTCTATTCATAAAATTACAAAAGATTTGAATTGTACTGTAACTTTCTTCCCTACCCATTGTGTTTTTCAGGATCTCGCCACGGGGAAGACGATTGGTAGTGCTAAAGAGCAAGGTGGGCTGTACTATCTGGTATCACAATCTCCCGCAAATAAAGTAACAGATCACACCTTCATGTCTCATGGTCAATCGACTGCTGATTCTTTAATTTGGCTGCATCATAAGCGTTTGGGTCATCCTCCATTTAGTTTACTCAAATCTTTATTTCCGTCATTGTTTTTGTCTAAGTCTGTTGAGTCTTTTCATTGTGATGTTTGTGAATTTGCTAAGCATCATCGTGTGTCTTTTCCTTCTAGTATTACTAAGAGTGTTGAACCTTTTGATCTTATTCATTCTGATGTTTGGGGTCCTTCTAAGGTCCCTTATTCTTCTGGAAATAAATGGTTTGTTTCTTTTATTGATGATTGCACTCCTGTAACTTGGGTTTACTTAATGCGTGAAAAGTCTGAGGTACCACAACTGTTCTTTCAATTTTATAAAATGATTGAGACTCTATTTTGTAAAAAAATCAAAAGACTAAGGATAGATAATGGTAATGAATATGTCAATCACTCTTTTTCCCAATTTATCCAAAATCAAGGTATGATTCATGAACTTACTTGTGTAGACACCCCTCAACAAAATAGGGTTGCTGAAAGGAAAAATCGTCACCTTCTTGAAGTTGCTCGTGCCTTACTGTTTCAAACACATGTACCCAAATGCTATTGGGGAGATGTCATTCTTACTGCAGCGTTCTTGATCAATCGCCTACCCACTCGGGTTCTCGATCATGTAAGTCCTATTCACTCCAAGACTTCTTTTTTTCCTTATGTTCCAACTTTGCAAAGTCTTCCTCCTCGAGTGTTTGGGTGTGTTGTCTTTATTCATATTCATAAACAGTATCGCAGTAAGTTGGATCCTAGGGCTCTTAAATGTGTCTTCCTTGGATATGCTCCTGATAAGAAGGGCTATAAGTGTTATCACCCTGGAAGTCAGAAATTTTTTGTTTCTATGGATGTTACATTTCAGGAATCTGAGTCCTTTTTCCAAGGTCCTCATCTTCAGGGGGAGAATAATTCACCAGAAGACTCATCACCTTCCTTCTTTGAATCTTCAGTGTCTACTCCTTCACCTGTGTCAGTGTATCCTCCTCTTGGTCTTGTTCCTCCTGTGTCTGTTCCTCCTGTGTCTGATCCTCTTGTGAGTAATCCTCCTGTGACTGATTCTCCTGTGATTGATACATCAAGTACACCAGAGATACGGAAGGTTATGACACCTGAAAGAAGGAAACAACCTACATTGTCTCAGCAGCAACCTCAATTGTCTGAACCACTGGTAAGTCCTGAATCTCATATTTCTGATCATGATGTTAATACTTCTGATGACTTACCTATTACTACTGATTCTGATGATTTACCCATTGCTCTTAGAAAAGGAAAAATAGCTTGTCCCAAGAAATCTTGTCCCTCTTGTACTCAATACCTTATCTCCCATTTTGTTTCCTCTGCTAATCTTTCTGTGCAGCACAAAAGCTTTGTTTCAGCACTAGACTCTATTGTAATCCCAAAATCAGTACATGAAGCCTTGAAAGATAGAAATTGAGCTCAAGCCATGCAAGAGGAGATGAATGCTTTGGAGAAAAATAAAACATGGGAGGTTATTGATAGACCCAACGGAAAGAAAGCAGTAGGGTGCAGATGGGTTTATGCCCTGAAATATAATTCTGATGGCACTCTTGAGAGATACAAGGCTCAATTAGTGGCCAAAGGTTACACTCAAACCTATGGCATTGATTATGAAGAAACCTTTGCTCCAGTTGCAAAGATGAATACAGTAAGAATCTTGTTATCCCTTGCTGCCCATTACAATTGGGATATAAATCAATTTGATGTGAAAAATGTTTTCCTCAATGGTGAGTTAGAAGAAGAAGTCTACATGGAAATTCCGCTTGGTTTTGATTCTGTGAAGGGGGAAAATAAAGTTTGTAGATTAAAAAAGGCCTTGTATGGATTGAAGCAGTCACCTCGTGCTTGGTTTGGAAAGTTTACTAAGGTTATGATGACCTTAGGATACAGACAGAGTCAAGGAGATCACACTTTTTTCTTCAAGCACTCCCAAAATGGGAAGATTACTGTGCTCCTTGTATATGTTGATGATATTATTATCACAGGTGATGATTTTGTGGAGAGACAGATTCTGCAAACACGGCTTGCCTCTGAGATTGAAATCAAAGACCTTGGGAAACTGAGATATTTTCTAGGGATAGAAGTAGCTCATTCAAGCAAAGGAATTTTTATCAGCCAGAGGAAATATGTTTTGGATCTTCTCAAAGAAGCAGGAAAGCTCGGGTGTAAACCCTCTAATACTCCTATTAAGCAGAATCACAAGATGGGCTATAAAGAAGAGAGTCCTCCAGTTGATAAAGGACAATACCAACGGCTAGTTGGGAAATTGATATATCTGGCCCATACTAGACCAGACCTAGCTTATGTTGTTAGTGCTGTCAGTCAGTTTATGCACGATCCAAAGGAAAAACACATGCAGGCAGTAGAGAGAATTCTTCAGTATCTTAAAGGTACTCCTGGTCAAGGATTGTTATTCCGACGTGATGGCAATCTATGTTTAGAAGTCTACACAGATGCTGATTATGCTGGATCCGTGACTGACCGTCGTTCTACCACTGGTTATTGCATGTTTCTTTGCGGTAACTTGGTGACATGGAGAAGTAAGAAACAAGATGTGGTTGCCAGATAAAGTGCAGAAGCTGAATTTCGAGCTATGGCTCAAGGCATTTGTGAGTTACTGTGGCTGAAAATTGTACTTGATGATCTCAAAATAAAATGTGAGGGACCTATGAAGCTGCTATGTGATAATAAATCCGTTATTTGTATAGCTCATAATCCAGTTCAACATGATCGGACTCAACATATTGAGGTCGACCGCCATTTCATCAAAGAGAAACTTGATAGCGGGTTGATTACCACTCCAAACATTCCCACTGGGCGTCAATTAGCTGATCTATTAACAAAGGAGCTTCCTTCAGACAGATTTCAAGAACTTACTAGCAAGCTGGGAATGATAAATATCTATTCATCAGCTTGAGGGGGAGTGTTGTAAATAATTATTATTTAGTTATTATTTAGTCATTTATTTGTTGTATTGGGCCAAGCCCATTAGGTCAAAATTAGGTCAAGTATTCTCTATAAATAGAGAACCCTTTGTACAGATTATATACAATTCAATAATATTTCAAATACCCTTTTCTTTCAAGTATATTCCTTCTCTCTCGTCGAGTCAACTTAAAATTCATTTTTACCACAATTTCAACACATTTTTTAGGGTAAAAAAACGTAGACTATTCAGTTTTCTACCGAGTAGACACTACATTTTAACAATAGATTACATATCATAATTTGTTTAAAGAACTCCCCAAAAAGTAAAAATAAAATAAAATAATAGGATACGTACCCTGGTTTCTGAATCTGTGGTGTTATGATCATCCTTTGAGACGCCGGGGTCTGAATTTGTGGTGTTATGGCCATGGTGTTGTCTGTCGTCATCCTTTGAGACGACGATAAAAGACTACTTGATGGCTAACACTACGTTGATGGCAAATTCAGTGTTGAAGGAAAATATATAACCTGCAAATGTATATATAACTAGATGTCAATATGCATACAAAAAAAAACCCGTAGACAGTAACGACGAAATCGACAATAATCTCTTCACATAAAGTTACATAAGGTTACACTTACTTCGATGTCATAGTCTCTTCAAATAAGCTAACACTGGAGGAATAAGAAGCTAAGGTCATGTTTGGTGCATAGTATAGGATAATGCCTGATAGTATAAGAACTGATAGTATAAGAACTGATTGTATAAGATCTGATTAAATTTTAATACTATCCAGCATTTAGTATGATATTGTATAAGATAATATCTCCAATATTTTAAAAATTAATATATTAAAAAAAATTATTTTAATATATAAATATTGAAATGATATATTAGATTTTGGGAATTGCACTTGTAAGCAATATTAATACATCAACTCCTTATCAGGCATAATCCATCACTCCTAGGCCGGATTAAGTTATACATCATTTTGATGTGTAAAAGGTCCTACTGTATAAGCTTATACTATACGATGGTCACACCAAACAACTGAAAATGTCGTAACGTATAGTATAAGCTTATACTATCAAGCCTTATACATCACACTAAACAGGCCCTAAGACTACTTCGATTAAATATAATCTCGCATGAGAAGCTAAGACTTAAGACTACTTCGATTAAATTATGTTGAATTAAGAAAGCTGTTAACTAATCGCAGAATAAGAAAGCTATTGAATGATAAGAATTCTGTTGAATTAAGAAAGCTGTTAAATGATCGCAGAATTAAATTATCACTTCGAATTAATAAAGCTGTTAAATGATCGCGAAAGCTGATCGCAGAATTAAATTATCACTTCGAATTAATAAAGCTGTTTTGGAGAGTTCAAAGAAAATGACACAATATATTACAATTTTTAGCAGTTTTGGAGACGCCAATATTTAATTTTTTTTCCTAGCGATTTAAATAATAACGTCGGGGATCAAAGTTGTTAAAATTGAGATTCTCAGTAAAATCAGAAGGGGGCTAAAAAAATCGTAAACGTAAAAGCTGTTGAAATATTGGTAATATCGTTTTGATAAAAAAAACGTAAAAACAAAAAATCATAGTGATAAATCGAGATTTTAAAAACACATGATGACTTGTCAGAAAATTTTAGGTCAATATTTAATATTTTTTTGATTGATTTTCTCATTTTGGTTACAGGAGTACATCTTCTGACGATGACTCCTCTTGAAATGGTTCTTCACGCAAACGATCGACTTCAACGGCCTGAACTTCCGGCATAGCTTGTTCCCGTTGCAGCCTTCGAACAGACAAGAGAATCGTGTGGCTCGGCGGCGCGTGGCTCCAGCGGCCTCGCCAACGCTTCTGGCGTCTTGAACTAGTTCCCGTGCGCGCGCATGTGCATACGAAGATGCGCATCGCGACTGAACCGTTTTCCGCATATCTCGCAGAAATGAATGTGCTCCCTCCGCAAGCAATTCCATGGTGTCGAGCTCCACGATTTCGCAGTCTTCTGCTGCATCGTCGTCTTCTACAACCTCGACTTTCAAATCGAGCACCTGTTTGGCCTTGTCGGCGGTGGAGAATTCTAGCCTCGGCTTCTTTGCATGCGGCGGCGCATCCGACGGATCCTGCGGGAATACAGAGTCTCCGGCGGCGGTGATGTTTTGGGAGTACGAGACTAAGGCGGCGCCGTTGACGATGATCTGGTGGATGGCCGCGACGATCTGGTTGGAGACGGTGGTGATCTGGTCCTTGGTGACGGGAGCGTCGGAGTTAATAGATTGTGATAGGAAGCGTTGAGGAGAATCCATTCTCGTCCAAACCAAGGAGAGGTTCCGAAGCGGAACCTGAGGGTCCTTCCATTTTTTTTACTACTTCACTCACTCTTTCATTTCCTTCCATTTTCCACTGTAACCTCCTCCTTTTTCCTTTTTCCTTCTTCCTATCACTCTTTCGACTTTTCTCTTTCCCAGCAGACATGTAAATTCACCTTTACCAGGTAACACCTTCAGTTTCACTCCTTTCTGTTATTTACTTATGTTCTGGATAGCCCAGGTGCTTAGGCTCACTACTGGGTCCAATCTAAATGCTCACTTCTAGAAGGTATCATAGGATGCCCCCTCATTCCCATGCACCTTGCTCCCTGCACACTCTGGCAGGGGTTCAGCATGCCTAGCCTTTTCAGGCTAGGCTGGCTAGGTTGACCAGACTTCAACTCTAAATACCCTCTCTCACATTGAGGAAGGCACCTCTTCTTCGCCAGGAGCTTCATGCGCTGCTAGCCAGGGAGAGCAATCCTAGCCACTCTCACACACCCCCTTTTATGCACACTATGGGAAGCTTCACTAGTGCTTTGGTCTATACCATTGGCACTATGAGCACCCCTTATATCAACATACTTCACCCTCCATGGGACACATCTATGTACTACCATGAGTACATTAGCGCCGTATGTGGAATACAACAAACTTTGATTCCCTCTTCTCTACCAGAAGCTACCAAAAGAAAAAAGCCTTTTCGTTCCAGCTCTGCGAAATAGTTCCATACAAAGAACACCCTATTTGCTTACTCTAATAGGTACAGGGGCCCTTCCCCAAAGCTTCCAAACCCAGATCTGCAAAGAAAGAAAGACAACACCAGATTCAGAAAACTAAGAACAGAGCTTCAAGATCAGAAAAAGGAGCCTGAAAGATCAGAAAAAGAAACCGAAGATCAGCGTTAATCCAGGACCATCAAGAATGGACAAGGAAGCGGTTTATGCTTCAACGATCAAACATCCGATCAGCCTCATCAAGAATTAGTAATTTGCCAACCGATCGGTTATCAACCGATCTCTACTTCCCACCGTTTGGAAATCGTCCACTTCACTAAGTGAAAGCACCATTGCCGCTTGGTCAACTTGGAACACTTACTCCGATCGTGAAGTTCACTCGGTCAACACATCATCCAGACGCCAACACCTTTTGCAGGTTACTGACCAAAAAAGCATGAAGATAGCTACTGCCAGTCATCGGTCGCCAAAAGAAGCCACCGCCGACCGCCCACCAGAGGGGCCCACCGCCCAAGGCAAGTTCCACCGCCAGCCATCAATTGCCAAAAGAAAAAATCAACCGCCCAAGCAAATATCAATCGCCCAAGAAGACAGACCCGAAACCATGAAAAGGAAACTCTCCTCACTACTTCGTTGGAATTTCATCACTGTTTTGATAAAGACCCCCTCAATCTCTAACGGTTGGTCAATCATCAACTAATTCGGATGAACGATCATCAATTCCAATCAACAAATTTACGTTGACCAATCATTACAATCCTACCATCCACATCTTTTTGCCGACCACCATATGTCGGTCACCAAAGTCCACAATCAGTCGCCTGAGCAAAAAATTCTCCTCGCAACGAGCACCCCACCGCCCAACTACTCCAAAGCAGGAATGCAGTAAACGTGTCACTCTCCAATCAAGGGCCCAACCCAATTCAACTTCTAAGCTCCACCTCCGTTCGACACTGCAACTACAAGCGCCACAGCCGCGAGCTACTCCCACATTCTACCATCGCCAGAATTGTTCCGTTCCTCACACCCAACCACACCAGTCGCCAAGCATTGAGGTGTATCCTTGACAGTTACCAATCTCGGTCTCGCCAGAATCAGGGGCGTACCACAACCGACCAGAGCTGCATCAGGCGCGACAGCCTCCATCAAAGCAACCCAGATCTACCTCTCTTAGGAGTTCCCCAACAGAGCTGACTTGGTCCCACCGCCCAATGACCGCCCAGAAGGTCCTACTGTCCCGAAGATCCGCTCCCAACCGAGGAAGACCAGGTCTGTTCCCAACACGTAGACCGACATCCCTCCCTATTCAACCAACCCCAAGACTCCCTCAGTCGACCACATGGAGAGTAGGCACCGATCAGATCCGGAATCCCATCAAAGTTTATGCATTTCAACAGCAACATATTAATGCCGAAAAAGTAACTTGTGTTACTTCTCCAATAATTTGCATACTCACAAAATCAGAATACAAAGAAATTACTATAACAAAACATGAATATTAATTGCACATATTATGCAGAAAGCAACAGAAAGCATACATTGTTAGACATGCTATGAAAATCAACACTTAACAATAGAAATCAACACTTAATAACATGCAAATTAGGTGCCATTTTTATGTAGAACTATATAATCTATAAAAATATTCCTGGACAAATACTAAAGAACCTCGCTGGTAGCAGCCATAAGAGACAGGGGTCACCCAAATCAAACTTTATTCACAAATTTCCCTGACATTAATATATTGAGCAACTAGACAAATGGGGAATGTGGTTTCCATTTGTTGAGATTAGAGAATCTATCTTTACCATTGTCAGTAAAGGTGCTTTGTTTTTTCTTTTAGAAAAAATGTGAGGAGAATATATTCCCTAATATACTTGCTGAGATATATAAAACCATTAATGTAGCATCACCCAACAGCTTAAGCTTTTGGGTTGAATAGGTTCTTTACATGATATCAAAGCCTCGTATCCTATAACACCTCGCATTTCTAAGTTTAAATATTAAAATATTAAATGAGAATTAAAGAGAAGGATTAGTGAAAATCCTGAGTATAGGTCAAAATACAAAGAAATGGCAAAACGGTAATTAGCCATGCACACAACCCTAGGAAGATAAAATTAAGTAGAAGGTCCCAGATGATAAAAAGAACCCTGGAAATAGATTCATAACGAAAAATTGAGTGGTTAAGCAAGTTTCAGAAAAATCAGTTAATAGTATTTTTCGCGGGTAAAAATATCGCGGTACGATTGCACCGTAAGACGTGTCGATTGAGTTTTGAGCTATAGGTTTCAAATATGAGTTATAAATGGCCTATAGAACTAGGAAATATGATTTATGATAATATTTGATGGAATTAAGTTAGTTTGGGGAAGCGTGCCAACGACGCGCGCAACAGCTTAAAACAACATTTTCTTCGAACGACCGGAAAACTCCGGATTCATCTGATCAAGAGTAATTAAAGGAAAATGGTTAATGTTAAAAATTAGAGTTTCTAAATAGGTTGTGAATTTATGGACGTTTAGTGGAATCGGAGGAAAATTCGAATTAGTTTGAAATCGCGTGAGGTGGCGGTGGGACCCACCCCACTTAAATCACTTAAGACACATGGCAAGACACTATTCATGATCATCTTCCCCTCCCTTTCTCTCTCGAAAAACTGAACCCACCCTCCTCCATGGCCAAAATTTGCTTGAAACTCTCTTTCTCCATAACTTCATCGATTCTTAACCAAATCAGACGATTCTTGTCTTGAAATTCGATCGAAATCATCATCCGAACCCGTTCCACTGATTAGTTTCCCTTGAAACCCTCTCTATTGTGAGAAAAGAGGCATTTACAGCCACGAAATTCTTAGGATTTATGTGATTTTGGGGTTGATTTGTTGAGCCATTGTTTGTGGAGTTCTAGGAGGAGTCTTGTGACGTAATTGTGGGTAAGTTTCAACACCTCTCATGGATTGATTTGAAGATTTATTTTCATGAACCCTAAAGGGGATTTGGTTGATTTGTGTTGTTAAAGAGCTCAAATGAAAAATGTTTGTACATGAATATGTCTTAGAATAATGTGTAGGAGCCATAAATGCAATAAAAATTATTGGTGAAAAATATGATTTTTAACTTAGAAATTTTTGAGGATGCCATGACTTTGTGTTTTGGAATTGTGTTAGGATAGTCTAATTGGATTGTTGTATGGTTGTGTGATGATATAATAGGATTGTATGAGGTGTGGAGTAGTTAAAATTGATGGAAATTCCTTGAATGTACACCATTGTGAATTCGGCCCTTTAAAGGAAAATTAGGGAATTGATGTTGTTGGAAATTGTTTGAGTGATGTATTATGTGTTAAATGGTAATTAAATGGGTTGTGTGGTGGTTGGATGGTTGAAAAACCAAAGGAAAAATATTGATGGTGTTAAATGGTTAAAAGGAACCGAGAGTGAGTTATTAAGCACAACGATGCTTAAAAGACGTAAAACAAAAAAACGGCACTTGAATTAGCCTTTTGGTAACCTAAGGATGCCTAGGAAAATGAGAAAGAAAAATTAGAAAAATAAATTGTAAAAGAACACATGCTTGGCCGAACCTACATGGTGTAGGGGAGGATTTTTGACGTTTTCGTAATATAATAGATTTGCCGTGTATTAATGGTTTGTACATGGTTGTTGTAGGTTGCCGTACGTCGATTTGAATCCCGAACCGTGAGTTCCGTGGACTGCCCTTAGTCCTGGACCAAGTGGGATTAAGGTAAGTGATTGGAACCATGCTTGTGTAATTGATGACTTGCATGTGTTCTATGAATTTTAAGTAATTGGAAATGTCCTCTGTGTAGGCATTTCTGCTATATAAAGAACTCGGAGAATATTTGATTGGGAGCTAAGTGAAGAGGCTCATTGAGATAACCTCTTGGTACTGGGGCTTGTTCCCCTTGTGTGTTCCACCATGCCAGTTGATGGTATTGGTAGGAAATGTATATGAGTAGTGTAGAACAGCATGAACATGCATGTAGTATTTATGAGGGTACTTATGTACCGAGTCTCTGGCCAGTAGCCAAGTGTAGCCTTCGGGCAGTGCAGACTTCCACTGGATAGGTCTCCGAGAGGGAGTTCCAGTTGACCTAGGGTCGTGGTGTGTCATCCGGGTAGGAGCACACTAGGAAGTCTCGGGTGTATATGGATGGAAGGGGTACCTTGGTTATGGTTCTTGGAACACGCCTTGGATGAGACCCGTAGACTTATATGCCGAGGACGTTGCGTGGTATTGGTAGCTACTATTCCAGCTTCGTCGTATTTTATATCCCGATATTCTTCAGTTTCTCTAAATCCCTTGCTATATCCCGTTTTGAAAGTGGTTGTTTTATATTGCTTATATGCATCGAAGTGAACCATTGGGTGGAGTTTTCTCCAGAACCTCTGGGTTACTGAGATATATTCGTATATCTCACCCCGTCTTGGGGGCTTTATTTCAGGAGGTAGCAGTGGTAGTGGAGCGGCGGGCAAGAAGCCCGTGGGATGATTAGATGGAGCAATTTATTATTTTGCATTTTGATGGCCATGAGGCCTAGGCTAGACTTAGGGCATGAACATCTCATATGTATGTAAGATGAATTTCATTAGCATATTTGTTCATGTCATTTTGCCTAAGTCTAGTGGTTATGTTATTTAAGCTTATGAGTTGATTTGTAATTAAAGTTGTAATTTAAAGTTAAATGTTGTAATTGTACAATGGATGCATGATGTACTATGATGGAAGGGCTTTAGGCCTATTTTAGAATTATGATTATATGCTTATGTTGAGAAATTGCATGTAAATGGACTTTGGTGATTGAAATAAGTTAAGGAATTATAAAGTGAGCCATATAATATGAATTGCGTAATAACTATAAACTGAGTAGGGTTGTAAGTGCCACAAGGCATTGTTGGTCCTTGTGTGTGCCACCCATTGGTTATTAGGTACATTTGAGGTACTAGTGATCTTATGCAAATTTGGGGATTTTAGGAAAAACAAAGGAAACTCTGGCGAATTTTCTGTAGAATTGGCAGATTTTAGACGAACTTCGGGAGAGCATATCTCCCTCCACAGAGGTCCGATAGGGACGTACCATATGCCATTTTGAATCTTGAGATGTCCCGTAGAAGGTGTCCAAATATTAGAAAATTCTGGATTTCATGCAGCCCAGTAGGATTCATTGAACACAGGCTGTCCAGAACCCTCTTATACAGGGGCTATTTTTGGCAGTTTTTGGGAAATTAATTCCCGTTTTGTTTCTGAGTCAAATTAAGCGTATGATATATCAAATTGAAGGTTGAGGTGTCTAGTTTGTAGCATAAAAATTTGAGAGCAATTGGATGAGTGGATTTTCTGCAGTAATTCGTGGAGTGAGAGGTGTTTTGAGCTATTTTGGGGTTGGTTGACAGTTTTGCTTGTCCAATTTCAAACGGCGATAACCGGAGCAAACGAGCTTCGTTTAAAGCGTGTACTAGCTTTTTAGAAAGGGAATTAAGTAAGAAAAAAAGATAAACCGAGAGGAAGGTCTGGTTGTGAGCGGTGTGTTCGCAGAAAAATAATTAGTAAACCATGTTTGAATAGGTAAAAATGTAAGGTTGAGGAATTGGCTAAGTGGATTTATGGAAACCCCTTAGTAACTTATAATAAGTAAAGTAAGACATAGAAATGGTTTTATATATCTCAACACGCCCCCTCACACGAGAGCCCACGGGGCTTGAAGAGTGAACAATGCAACAGGCCCAGCCTACCTGTGCTAAGAAACGCCACAAGAGAAAGTGGGGGCGGCGAGGCTCTGATACCATGTAAATGACCAATTCAACCCAAAAGTTTAAGCTGTTGGGTGATGCTACATTAATGTTTTATATATCTCAACAATACTAATACTTTATTCATATATCCAACTTGTACATAGCGATTTTAGGAAAATAAAATAAAAATACCCTAATATATTCCCTAATATACCATTATGGTTAGTGCATATGTCTGGTTGCGTGAAGAACATTAGCTAGGAATGAAACAAGGCAATGAAAGAAGTGGCTTTTATACTGCTTCAAAAAAGCTTCTCTTATTCTCAAAGGGGCTTTATCTTTCCTCATTTACAGAGCCACCCATCTTTTAACAAACCTCTAGCTCTTATTAATTAATTATTACTCAGATTAAAATAATACACTTATATTTATTTTTTATTTGATTCTTATACCAAAAATATTTTCAATTTAGTCCTTATGCGTGTAATTATTTTCAGTCTAGTTCTTGTCATGTGATATTAAAATAACGTTTATTATAACAAGTGAAGTGTAAGACCCAACCGGAAATTAGTACTGCTAAAAGTCACTCAATCCATAAAGATGAATCATGTCATGGAAAGAGAATTAAAAAACAGTCACAAGGGAGGGTACTCAAAAAAATTCCCATTGGAAAATTAAAAAAGACACAGCCCATAATATATAAAACTTAAATTGATTCCAATTTAACTGACAAACTTATATATGCAATCCACTTTCAGTATCAGGTTCATACCAAAACAGACAAGGCACTTAGTAGATTCCAAACTTACAATATAAACTAGCACACAAGCAATGCAAATTACAAGCAATAGTAATATTTTGTTTCTACACAAAAAATAGCATCAAATAACATGCATCAATGAAGTGTGTGTTAGGTTACACGTACCTCCAAAGATGGTATCGAAAGTGAAAGGGACTATACACGAGATGATAATAAGGCACTGACAGTTTACAGAAAGAGGCATGAAATAAGACAACATAAAAAGTCAGTGAAGTTAATATAAAGTTAAAATGCACATATAATAAGGCATTAAGATTAAAAGGGAGTGAATTCAAAAAAGTTGCAAAAAAAATAATTTAAAAGGACATAGGCCATAATAAAAATTGCTCATGCCTATATATATATATATATATATATATATATATATATATATATATATATATGGGGCAGGATATTCTTACACCCGGTGTAAGAGTTAGAAGTCTTACACTCAATCTTGAGCATTGATCCACTTGTATCCAATGGCTCACATTACTAAAAAATTTGAGCTGTTAGATATAAGTGGGATCAACGATCAAAATTGAGAGTGTAACTTACACTGGTGTAAAATGATCCTGACCCTATATATATATATATATATATATATATATATATATATATATATATATCTACATGTTGTTTTGAGGTTAAGAAACTAAGCATATTTAAAAAACAAGAATAATAAAAATTATATTTTTAAAAAAAGAACTGAAAATTAAGAATATTTTCAAAAATAAAATACAAAAAATAATGTGGTTTTGAGGTTAAGAAACTAAGCATATTTTTAAAAACAAGAATAATAAAAATTATATTTTTAAAAAAAGAACTGAAAATTAAGAATATTTTCAAAAATAAAATACAAAAAATAATTTCTTATCATAAATTGATTTTCTAATTGTCCTTTTAATTTTTGTATAATAAATAAAGCTATTGGGCTTTTTACACATTAATTTTTCATATCATTTTGACATAAGCGGTTGAGGTACAAATAATTCGCATGTATTGTGATAAACAGGATATTTCTCAATTACCAATTAGATACACTAATCATGACATTATACATATTTGATCACTAATTTTATAGGAGAAAAGATTTCTCATGTTGCATGAGAAATCTTCTCTCCTACCACTCTCACTTCGATGTCCGTGCCAATCATTTTTTTGTTTTTTATTTTTTTCTTTAAGGTAGGTCCCACTCCTTTCTCTTTCTGTAGGAAAACTTACATTTCTCATGCAACATGAGAAATTGCAATCTCAATTTTATATACTAAGTATCAATATAAATAATATATATTACGTACTCCCTTCTGCTACAATTCTATTCTCTAATCCTCCCCTCTGCTACAATTATCGCTTCCCACGCACAACTCGCTCCTGTAGTCCTGTACTCCTGTTAGTTATTCATTTCTTCTTTATAAAATTATAAAATCCATGAATCAAGAGGGATTCTAATTCTTATTATTAAGATAGGAATTCTAGTGTTATGTGTGGTAGCACTATCAATATATATTCACTGTTGAAGTAAAAGAAAGAAAGTCCAAAAAAGCCAACTTTAATAAATTCACACATCAGAAATAATAAATAAATTCACAAACAAGCCAAGCAAGTTCACACTATCAATTTTGTTGATCATGCCCAAAACACACAACAAATTTTATCTTCGACTCAATTTAAATTTTTTCTTTGACTCAATTTAAATTTTTTCTTTTTTTATTTATTTTCTCTCCTCTTTTTTCTTTTTGTGAGTGTAAAAAGATTACTTTTATCTTATGCAACATAACAAAAACGATTCCCATAAAATTAAAATAAAATTAATTTATTTTTGTCAACATTAATATAACAAATCAATTATTTTTATAAGAATAGATGGATGATCAAAACGAGATAATTTGGTGTGCTCTGAGATCAAGAAAAAATGGGTAGAACAGAGGTGAAAGGAGAAAAAAAGAAATCTACGTTTTTTCTGAGTAAAAAGACCATAATTTTTTTGGATCATATTAAAAAATTCTAATCAAAACAACTCTAAAAGTAGAACCTTGCTTGGAAGGGCCCTACAAAATACCTTTTTCCACCGCTCTACGATTACCTACTTCCCACCTTACCATGTTGCCGCAGAACTCGGCCAATAGAATCCTTCTTAAACTATTTCCCTCCATGTGGCCTCATTTCATAGGCTGAGAAATTTCGATTTTCTAGTCCGCGAACTAGAGAACTCGCTGGTACAGTCGCTTTAAGTGGGACCGAGTAGCTGACCACGATCTACGTGGCATTTACCGGTCCGGTCCGGTCCGATCCGTTGTGATTGTTTCTCTCTCTAAATCTCTCGTTCATCATTTTCAGTGTTTCTCAGTCTCTCTCTCTCTAAAACTCCCTGCAATTGAACCCTAAAACAACAATGGTGTGGAAGCAGTGGCGTTGTGGTTGGGTTGGGTGATGCTACGCGGCGTCGTTTTCGTCACCGATGTCAATAATTATGGTGGCATTGTCGGTGGTGGGTTGGTATCTGATGCGGGCGTGACCATTGTGGGGATTATGATCCAATGGGGAAAGAGGATTATTTGGCTTTGTGAATGTGAATGTGATTGAGATTTGTGGTTTTTTGGTTGGTTGGTTACATACAATGATGTCTGGATTGGTGGCTCGTACGGGTCGGCATCAGCAGCGCTATGAGGATGGTTATCGCCTTGTTGCCGGGTCGGTACATTACTTCGTTTCGCCATTCTTTTTTTATTTTTGTATCGTTTGAGGGTAATTGTTATTTTTTTAGAAGGGAACTATGTATATATGTATTAAAAAAAAGCATCTTTTTTGCAATATAACAATCTTTTCTCTGGATTTGCAGGACCTAGTAGCTACTGACAGGAATTTTCAGCTTTCTGTAACTGTTTCTTAGTTTTGTTTTTGGGCGCTTTGCCCTCAATTCTTACCCAAAAAAAGAAAAAATCTTTTTTATAAATGAAATGTCATTTTGATTGGTTGATTCTTTGTTATTTTTTTTTAGTTGAGGTAGAAGATGGATTGTTAGTTTTTATTTATTTATTTATTTATTTTTAAGTTTGGGGTAGTGGTTCTGCAAGGCTATGTAGCACCGATACCGACACGGGACACGACACTATACACTGACATATTAATTCTAAGACAAGTTCTGATATTAAATAATATTTTTAATTTATGTAGTGTATATTATATTTAATATTCAACAATTTAACAAAAAATAAAGCTAAACTTATAATAGCCATCAATTTTGCAAAGAAACATAAGATATCTCAAATATTTATATTAAACTTAATAAAATAGTAATCGTAATCCAACAAATCTAATAGTTAGAACTAAAAACGTAACACAACACGTCCTTTGAACCTTTTTTTGAGTCTGTACAACGCGTGTTGGAGTGTCGGGAGTGTTGGAGTGTCGGGAAGTGTCAGACACGACACGTCAGAGTTTTTGAAGTGTCGGTGTTTCATAGCTACAAGAGATGTATATTGTGTAATTCCTAGGAAAGCATGGATTTATGTTTGACCAAATGGATACTCTTTTATAATAATATATAAATAAAAAGGGTTTTTTTATTTTTTTTATTTTAGTTTAGTTGGTGTAAAATTATCTTTTTCAATCGTTTGGTATCTTTCATGTGGGTTCATCTACCACCGACCCCAATTAATTTGGGATAAAAGTGATGTTGATGTTAGTTGGTGTAAAACAAATGGGATTTGGTAGGAGTTTGTGATTCATTGAGTCAAGTTTCTTTTCTTTTTTTGTCTGGATGACTTTGTATATTCGTTTCCTGATGAGTGGTTTTTGTATTTTTCATTTTCATTTTTGTAAACTATCTAAAACTAATTCGATTTGTATATTCATGGATCATTATTGCATGAGTGTTCAATGGTTGTCATAAGTTGAATACAGAGGTTATTGTATATTCGAACATGACTGTTTCTAGTTGAATTAAGAGGTCATTAGTTTCGTAAGTTCATAACTTTAGTGTGTATGAGACTTGCAATCTTGCATTTTAGTGATGCATTGAATCCTGGAAATATCAATGAATATGTGGCAGGCATCTGCCTTTTGGTAGAGATTCTTTGATGCCTTGACTTCTGTTCTGTCCTTGGGACAGAGATGTCTAGCCCAATAGGTTAGTGCGTTTATCTTGGATCTAGTGCCATCTCCAAGGTATCTATGAATGAGATACCTTTGAGTCAAGCAGATCACTGTGCACAGAATACTATAACGGCGTTAGCCAATGGGATGTGTGTGTGCGCACAGTGACAGCATAACAGTAAGAGAGAGAGCGTACATACCTTTAGGGTTTACTTTGTATTTATAGAGGTTACCTGTGGGTAGTGTGGATGGGCCTTTAGTGCCTCTGGTGAGGGTCCAGGCCTGTTTGCTATGCTATCGTATTAAGATTAGTATCCTTGATGGATATCTATCCTTTGTTAATATCAATCAGTATCTTAGATTGCCTCTTGTTGGGCTTACCACTTAATGGGCCCATTATATGGGTCCATAACAGTTGCCCCTCAGCCCGGCTACCTGGGCGTCCTGGTAGTCGGGGTGAACTTACGTGTGCATCTCTTCAGGTTTTTGCCCATGAATGTGTACTCCGCTTGTGATCAAAATTTTTCCACGCGGGGTGCCCCTTGTCCCTTTATGTCGACGGGTTGAGCATCAACCCGGTGAGATATTTTGCGTATCCCACCTTTTGGGCCGGGTATAATTCTGAGCTGTCGGTTTCCTACAGTCGTGTTGTCCCTTGATGTAAGCATATATGTTTATTTCGAGTTCTTGGTTTATGCCGTGGTCACCGCCATTTTCCCTCGTTACACTGCTTTGCTAGTTGAGCATCAACCATGTTCCTACTCCGGGTTAGGAATACGCTTAAGTTGTTCGAATTCGACCGGCGGCTTTCCCTCAAGCGATATCCCTTAACTCGGATTATGTTTTTTATGCCTATTTATTTTGTCGACGGGTTATGCATGAACCCGTCGAGGCTTTCATGGAATACCCGGGTAGTAGATGCGCTTTAGTAGTCGTGAGTCGACTATTGAGTTGCCCCAAGCGTCAGCGCTTAACCCGGTTGACAGCTGTATGCATATATATCTTGTCTTATCTGTTGGGTTGGAATTGCTCTCATTTCATTCTGCCATGTGGTACAGCTCGCTTGCTTTAGCGTGCTGCAGCCGTTTTATGCCGTCGTTGCGTTTCGTGCACATTTATTGCAGCATCATTGCAGTTGTCTAATCATTGCTTTTTGGTGGGAATTGGCAGTAATGCCCTTACCCCTTGGCTTTCTCCGTGCCGTGGTTTGGGCGCATGATGATTGCGGTTTCCACCCACGACCGTGGCGGTTATGAATTGGGGAGCGGAAAGACCTAAATAGCCTTGACCTTTTCTATTCATGACCCAGTGGGCAGTTGTCATGGCTATATAAGCTTCTGCTGCCCCTTACGTGCTTTCGTTTCGCTTCTGAGCATTGCGCACCAGGCTCGTTCTGCTTGCTTTCGTCTGTGTACCTTCTGAGTATTGTGCATCATCCTCATTTCGTCTGTTCTTCAGAGTTTCAGTTTCAATTCTTCATCTTCCTTCTAGCAGGTATGTCACGCTTTTTGCTTTTTTGTTGCTTCTGTTGCATTGTTCTGCATTTGAACATTTGTTTGCCATTGTAAATTTGAAGTTGCATATTTTCTTCGTCGATTTTCTGGTATTTTTCCAGAATCCACGAAAAACTCCCACAACTGGCGTTTCTCAGAACATTGTGTTCTTTTGTCGTTTTGGTGGTTATCACTATGTCCTCCTCTTTATCCTCCTTTTTGCTATTTGACATTTTAGCCTTTTTCAGTTTCTTGGCCAAATGAGAGGGAAAAACCCTCCTTCTTCAGCTCTGTGTCTTAAAGGGAAGAGGGAGGAGAATCCTGATTTTTTGAGTAAGATTCCCCTTGGCGCTTGTTTCTGGCTTTGGGGGATTTCTAGGACTGAAGAGGAAGAGCAAGAAGCTATGCTTCGAGGTTGTCGTGGTTGCACGTCTCAGAGTGTGTCTGAGATGCCGAGTAGAGGGTTGCGGCATTCCCGAGATAGGGGTTCATCGCGCCGGGTTAGGAGTCGTCATAATGAGAATAGGCGTACTTCACCTCCGTTCTCCCAACCCGAAGTTGAGGCTTCCAACCCATCTATCATACATCTGAGATCTCTGTCTCACTCCCAAGCTTCACCGCCTTCTTCTATCCCAGGGAGTGGCCCATGTTACTCCTGGGTTTACTTGAGTGCAAAGCTTGTTGAGCAAGGTTGTGATTCTTTGGCCGAGTCTACGTTGGCTACTTGCCGGCATGAAGATAAATATATTTGTGCGTCAGGGGGAGCAGATGATCCTATTACAATTTCTGATATGTCAGCATCATCATCATCATCTAGTGATTCTTCTGATAGCCTTTGTGACTCAGGTATTCTGACTCTTTCCTGATTCCTGCCTTTCCTTGTTTTTAGGTTTTATGGCATCCCCTCCTCCAGAGGTAGTAGAGGAGTCGAGTTCTGTCGAGTCGTATTCTGGATGTCCACTAGCCTCATTAATATCTCAGTTTCCCTGGGTGACTTATGAGGTTTTGAATACCACTTCCGAGCTTACTTCGGAAGTCGTGGGTGGTCTTTCTGTTGGGTTGGTGGAAAATTGTGTCACTTTGGCTCCTCGAGAAGACGAACCTGTGTGCTCAAGCGGATCTGAAGAGGATCCTTGCTTCTTTTTCTTTTATCGAGATTTCGTTACTCAACTCGGACTGCGGTTTCCCCTGACCGAGTTTCAAATAGATGTACTCAATCATCTTCATATATGCCCTACCCAACTCCTTCTGTTAAGGCTTTTGAGCGTCTTTGTGCCTATCTTGTTCTTCATCCTTCTGTTATGGTTTTCTGTTTCTTTTTTCAAGTTATCTCTTGCCGAACTGGTCGCGAACCGGCAGATCGAAAAGGTTGGATTATTGTGAGAGGTGTCCCTGGCCGTAGACTTTTTCGAGTCTACACTGAGTCCTTTAAGGGCTTCAAAGACAAGTTCTTTAAAGTGTGTGCACAACCTGGTAAGGAGGTATGGTTTCTCCAAAACTGTGGTACCGAGGATGTAGAGGGAAAGTTTCCCTTATGTTGGTCGTCTGATCATTTTAAATTCCCCCCTTCAAGCTACCGCTTTAAAGAATCTCAGTTGAACTCTAACGATGTTAATACCGTGATCGCCATTGGTACATATCTTCAGACGCATAAGCATGCTAGCGTTGCATCCCTCATCTATAAATCTCAAGAAGAACTTGATGCCGAATTGAGTATATTTCATTGCTAGATTGACATGCTTTGCTTATTGTATTGCTTTAACAACTGATTTCATCACTTTTCTTTGCAGTTCCCGAAATGGAAAATAAACAAAGCACTCCTCCCAGTTGGTTAGCCGCCTTGACCAAGGGAAGGAAAGAAACGCCACCCGAGTTGTCGCAGAATGATACATCCGCCGGGTTGTCGAAAAAGAGGAAGGTGGCGGAACTGAACCCGAAAAAGGGTGCTGCTGACAAGGCAAAAACCAAAGTGACAGAGAAGAAGCAAGTCAGGAACAAAGATAAGGAGACCCCTGTTGAAACTGTTATACCTTCCTCTCCTCGGCAAACGATTAAAGCCCTTCCTCCTCCTTCGGATTCTGGTTTGGCCAAGCATGCCGTATGGCAATCCGGGTTGTCTGATGCTATCCGGACGGCAGTTTGTCCGCTTGATTCGCTCTCCAGTCCAAGTCCTTTTACAACTGAGGAAATTAAGGTACTGGAGGGTTTGGAGCTTGCCAGCCTACAAATGTCCTGGTTACCGAGGCTTTTGGTTTCGTTGAAGCATAAGTATATTCGTGCCCATGAGCAGGAAGCTACCTCTCGGGAGGAAAAAGCAAAGACTGTTGTCGAGCTCCTTAAAATAAAAGAGGATTTGTCCTCGCTGAAGGAAAAATATGACCAAAAGTCGTCTGATTTGGTCAAAGCACAGGATTCCCTGACCCAACTTCGACGTGATCATGACCAGCTCCAATATCTTCATGCCAGCAATAGCAAGAGCTTAAGTGATTTCAAAATCACGTATGAGAAGGCGGAGGAGGAGATGAAGGCAACACAGGGCAAATTGAAGGAGACCAAGGCCAAGTTGAGGGAAGCTCAGGATGATGCTCAACTCTATCGTGGTGAACTTGAAAAATCCATTCCTTCTATAATGCATTGAGCCAACTTCAAGTTCTGAATCCGGATTTGCTTTTGAATGTGGTTGGTTTGAATGCTCGTGCATATGTTAGTGATGGTCAGATTATTCTGCCGCCTTCAGTATCCCCTACCAACGATTCATGCCTTCAGACTGAAGGGGGGGGGGGGGGTGACCGTCATTGAGGAAGGTGAGGAGTTGGGCAGTCAACCACCTAAAGTTGCTGCGAACTTGGAAGAGACTGCTGCTACTCCTGCTGAATGAAGGTCCGAGATGCCGGTTACCTTTGTAATCTTCTCTTGAATTTGGGGTTCTTATGCCCCCGTTTGATTTGTTTTGAATATTACCGGTTTAACTCCGGTTCCTAATTTGTTATTCTGCTTTCTGCTTTTCACATTTTGCCTTATGATTTGACATTTGCATCTCGTTTTTAGTCGAATTTCTTCCCTAGATGAAGGATCTAGGGATGTGGCTTCATTGATTGTTCATTGAACATTTCTGAAGATTGTAGTATGGCCTTGTTTTTGACAAGTGGCCTAATGTCTTTATTGGCGAAGTTCTTAAGCAATTTTCACATTGTGAATCTTATCGGAGTTGTCCCATTGCAGTTGAGGTACTTCGGAACCGGGTATTTTCCGGGTTGTGCATGTATGTTTTACCCGTGTTTTACCCCATATGTATTGGGAATTTTTGCAACTCAGATACTTTTATTAAACTCGTGCATTTTACGAGTTATACATTCTTGACCTGGCCGAGGTCAAAGCATTATACGGATTCCGTTTTCTGTCATGTTTTATGACGCATGTTTGGTTTGACTTATCCATTCTGATAAGCCTGTATTAGTAATGGTTTTCGTCGTTGCTGACTTAACCATTTGCTATAATTTGAATTTATAATTCAATTTATCTAAGATAAAGACAACAGTATCATCTGTCCCTTTGGGTTTGTAGACCAAAATAAGGAGCATTTTGACTTGATCAGAGTCAATATGACAAAATGTGCTTGTATCTCGGATGTCTTGTTGATGCATCAAAAATAGATAAGGATAAATCTTTAAAAGCAAAAGAAAGATTTCTCATTTATTGATATCAAATTGTTTGCTACATGAATTTACTGGCATATTCGGCTTTAGTCAAATCCCTAACAGAGGAAAATATAACTGAATAGTACTGCAAATGGGCGAAGGTGGATCCCGGATTTAACTGTAATATATCTTCAGCTTATCCGCATTCCAGGTTCTCTTGATTCCTTTGCCTTCTATTGTTTCTAGGATGTTAGCTCCTTTTCCGAGCTTCTCCTTAACCCGATACGGGTCATCCCAGTTTGCAGCGAGCTTTCCATCTCTTGCATTTTTATTGCCAATATCTGCTCTCTTGAGTACCAAGTCATTTTTCTCAAAGATTCTTGGTCTCACTTTCTTATTATACTTTGCCGCTGTTTGTTGTTTAGTCATCATATTCCGGCAGTGAGCTGTAACCCTAGCTTCGTCCACAAGATCTAACTCTTCAGTAAGCATTTTACCGTTTTGTTGTTCGCCTTGTTCAAGACTATTCAGTCTTCTCCAAGAGGGTTCTCCAACCTCCACCGGAATCATCGCTTCACATACATACGTTAGTCTGTAAGGGGTTTCCCCTGTTGCAGTTTGGGTACTTGTTCTGTAACCCCAAAGGACAAAGTATAGCTGTTGAACCCAGCTTTCTTCAGCATCAAACATTCGCTTTTTGAGACCATTCACAATCACTTTGTTGGCTGCTTCGGCTTGCCCATTCGATTGCGGGTGTTCCACAGATGCGAATCGATGTGTGACTTGTAGATCTTTCATTAGCTGCTGGAATCTCTTGTCAGCAAACTGTGTTCCATTATCAGTGATCACCTCGGCTGGGATTCCGAATCTGGAAACAATGTTCCGTTCAAAAAACCTTTGCACTTTAGCCGAGGTGATTGTGGTCACTGGTTCTGCTTCTATCCACTTTGTGAAATAATCCACAGCCACGATCAGCCACTTGAGTTGCCCCTCAGCAGCTTTGAAGGGTCCCAGTAAATCCATTCCCCATTTGAAGAAAGGCCATGGAGCATAGATGCCTTTCAGCTCTTCAGGTGGTGAGAGGATTAACTTGGCATGCTTCTGGCAGCTGTCACATTTCTTGACGTGTTCTTTGGAGTCTGCCCCCATTGTCGGCCAGTAGTAACCAACTTTAAGGGCCTTTCTGGCCAAGGCTTTTCCTCCCATGTGATGGCCGTTGATTCCTTCATGGATCTCGGCGAGGACGTATTCTGCTCCATCCGAGCTCAAGCATTTTAGCATGGGGTTGTGCAAACCCTTTCTAAATAGCTGGTCATTCACAATTGTGTATTGAGCCGCATGTCGGACCAACTTTCTAGCTTCCAGATTATCTTCTGGCAATATTCCTTTCTCCAGGTAATCAACTATGGGTTTCCTCCAGTCATGTGCCGAGGTTATCACCATCACGCAACTCGGCGTTGCTACGCTTTGTTGAACCACAGTTCTGTGGTTACCCGGACTTTTGGTACTTGCTAACTTTGACAAGATGTCAGCTCAGCTATTCTCCCCTCGAGGGATGTGTGTAACCAGCACCTCATCAAAGTCGGTCATCATTTCTTGCACTCTTCTTAGGTATTTCATTAGCAAAGGACCTTTAGCCTAGTACTTTCCTTCTATCTGTGAAGTTACTTGCTGCGAGTCACTGAAGATTTGAACCTTTCTAGCTCCATGTTCTTTAGCCTTCATCAACCCGGCTATCAGAGCTTCATATTCGGCTTGATTATTTGAAGTTGGGAATTCCAAGTTCAAGGAATGTTCAATTGTTACTCCTTCTGGACTTTCTAATATGATTCCAGCCCCACTTCCTTTATTGTTGGAGGATCCATCCACATAGACCTTCCATACATCATCGGATTCCTCATGTTCCGGGTTTACAGGCGTCAGTTCCATTATGAAGTCGGCCAGAGCTTGTGACTTGATGGCTTTCCGACTTTCATATGCTATGTCGTATTCACTGAGTTCAATTGCCCAGTTGGTCATTCTTCCTGCTAGGTCCGGCTTATGCAACACCTGCCGTATAGGCTGATTGGTCCTGACAATTATTTGATGCCCCTGAAAGTATGGCCGTAATCTCCTGGTCGTGACGAGCAAAGCAAAGGCAACCTTTTCTAGCTTTTGATATCGGACCTCTACACCTTGCAAAGCTCTACTGACAAAATAAATCGGCTCTTGGCCTTCATTAGTTTCTTTGATCAGAACAGCACTTATTGCCTCCTCCCCCACAGCCAGATATATGATTAGAATGTCTCCTGAGTTTGGCTTTGAGAGCACTGGCGGAGTTGCTAAGCATTTCTTGACTTTCTCGAACGCGGCTTGACATGCCAGGTTCCAACCTTCAATTGCTTCCTTCTTTAATAGTTTAAAGAATGGGAGGGCATTTTCAGCAGACTTTGGCAGGAACGGGGTTAGTGCAGCTAATCGACCGATTAACTGTTGAACCTCCTTTTTGTTTAGGGGTACTTTCATATCAAGTATTGTCTTGCATTTGTCAGGGCTCGGTTCAATTCCTCTATGGGTTAGCATGAAACCCAGAAATTTCTCAGCTGGTACTCCAAATGCACATTTCACCGGGTTGAGGCGAATACGGTACTTCCTGAGCTTCTCAAATGTCTGTTCAAGATCCTGGACATGATTCGTCATATCAAATGACTTTACAATCATATCATCAATGTATACTTCTACATTCTTGCCCAGCTGATCTTCAAAGACTTTATTCATCATTCGCTGATAGGTTACCCCTGAATTTTTGAGTCCGAATGGCATCACATTGTAGCAATAATTGGCCTTTTCAGCAATAAAGGCCGCTTTTTCCTGATCCCCTGGGTACATTGCAATCTGGTTGTATCCCGAATAGGCATCCATGAAGGACAGCAAACGGAATCCAGCCGAGTTATCTACCAGCTGATCTATGTTAGGCATAGGATAAGAATCCTTTGGGCAAACCTTGTTTAAGTCTGTATAGTCAGTACAGACCTTCCATTTTCCATTTGGTGTTTTCACCATTACTACATTCGCAAGCCATGCCGTGTACTGTATCTCCCGAATGAACCCAGCATGCAAAAGCTCTTGAACATGTTCTTGTAGAACTTGCTTCCTTTCTGGTCCCAACTTTCTTTTCTTCTGGGAAACCGGCGAGGATCCCAGATAAACTGCCAGCTTGTGGCAGCAGAAGGCGGGATCGATGCCCGGGATGTCGGACGAATTCCAAGCAAACACATCCGTGTTGCTCTTGAGAAAATCGGCCAATTCTCCCTTAATTTGGGGATCTATGGTCTTACCAATTCGGGTAAACTGACTGGGTTCTTCTCCCAATGTGAGGTTTTCTAGCTCTCTATCAGGTTCGGGTCTCAATATTATTTCTTCTCTCATATCGAGTTCAACCACATTGACAGGCTTCCTGGAATGATGCTGGGTTGTGTTCTTGCCTTGTTTATCCCCTGCATGAATTCGGGGTGGACCTGTATGTCTATCCTCATTATCTTTGACGGTGTCGAAATAGTATCCTCTGGACTCTTTTTGATCTCCACAAACAGTAATTATTTCACCCTTACTGCTTAACATCTTTATCTTTTGATGCTTCGTGGATACCAACATGTCCCACTAGTGTATAGTTGGCCTTCCTAGAATTATGTTGTATTCTGATGGGAAGTCGGCCACTATAAATCTCACCCGTTCTGATTTGAACGCTTCTTTGGTTCCCAGGGTCAACCGGAGATCTATATAGCCTTTAGGAGGTGTGTGCTCTCCATTAAAAGCTATCAAGGTTGTTTTGCAAGGTTTGAGGTCCTCTTCTTCCAGGTTCATCTTTTTGAAAGCGTCCCATAGTATGATGTCGACACTACTCCCTGCATCAACAAAGATCTTCTTAACTCGGCAGTTTACCAGGGTTCCAGCGATGACTAATCCGTCAACATGCCCCGGCAACACGCCATGCATGTCCTCCTTTGTAAAATACAGCAAAGGAGGATCTGGTTTGCTTGGGTCTTCCTTGAATTTAGGACGGTCCCGAATTGAAAGAACCACCTTCAAGTACTTCCTTCTTGCGCTTATAGTGTCACCCCCTCCTCCAAGGGCTCCACTGATTATGTTGCAATCAAATTCCGCTTCCGGGAACTCATCGAAGTTGGGATCATCTTTGCGATCCCTTTCATCCTTGTTCTTCTTTTCAGGAACTGGACTTTTACTTCTTTCTGTTTCCCGACTTCCTTTTGTTGTTTTTGGACCCTTGGGTTTTTATCACGTATTGACGCAATCGTCCATCTCTCACAAATTTCTCCACCGCATCACGGAGATCCCAGCATTGATCAGTTGTGTGGCTCGGCCCATCATGGAAGACACAGTATTTGGATTTGTCCAAACCTCCTTTATCAAATATAGGCCGGGGTCTGTCCACCTTCTTCATTTCCGTCATTGCTACTTCCCTCCAGATTTAAGAGCGCGACGCATTCAACGGTGTATACTGGTCATATCTTCCAACCCGATCCCTCATGTCCGGGATTCTGGCGCGTGGGTCTTTTTTCTTATTGTCCACCCGTTCTTTCCTCTTTGGGGTCGGGCTCCTCCTTCTCGGGCTAACTCTTTTGCCCTCTTCAGATTGTGCATTTGCAGTCTCCATTTGCTCCAGTTCGAGATATTTCTTCGAACGAGTTCTGAATTCCTCCAACGTCCTCACCGGGTCCTTGTAGACCGACTTGGCTAGCCTGGAAGCACCATCCAAACCAGCCACAATGAGGTGTACGTGGACATTCTCTTGCAACCCGGGGACCTGCAATGCAGCGTCTTTGAACCGATTAAGATATTTCTGGAGGGTTTCTCCGGGTTGCTGTCGTATCTCTCCGAGAGCGAACTCGGATTTGGGATGCTTTTTGCTGGTTGCGAAGTTTAAGAGGAATTTCTGTCCGAATTCCTCGAATGATCCTATGGAATTAGCAGGAAGAGTTGAAAACCACGCCTGTGCAGCCCCCGTCAGGGTTATGGCGAATATCCGGGATATGAGGGGTTCGTCAATTCCTCGGATATACATGTCCGTGTCGAAAGCGTCTATATGGACTTGTGGATCTTGACTCCCATCGTACTTTGGCAGACGTGCCGAGTCGAAGTCCTCCGGGAAGGGAGCGCTCAGTATTTCACCAGTAAATGGGTTGTTGTTGTACTTCCCCCTACTGTACTTCCTTCTGTATCCGCCAGGTTCCACACGCCCTCGGACGATCTGAGCATTCTGGTCATGATGAGTCCTATTCCGGTCCTCCTGGCCATTGGCCTGTGCCAGATGGTTTTGAGCATTTTGGCCCTCGGCAGCCCGGTTCCCTGGGTTTGGGTTTGCTGCATTCGCCGGGTTGGGCCTTTCTTGATTTTCAACTTAGGAACCCGGTTTGGCAAGATTAGGTTTCGAGTTCTTTCTCGGCCATTGGCAGGCTGGCCTTCAGTTTCTGTTGCCCCCGGTCCAGTTAGCTGTGTTAAGCGCTGTTCCAGGTCTTGCATTGCCATATTACTTTCCTCCCGTATCGCCCGAAAGTCCTGCTGCCGTTGCAGGTTATTACGAGTTTCCAATTCGTCAATCCGCTCCATGATCGCACAAAAGCGTTGTTAGCCAACCGAGTATCCGGATCGGCTGATTGGGCAATACGTGCAACAAGATCTCCTAGGTGCTAGGAAGGGTTGTTCCTTATTGGAGCCATAATCGCATCAGCCCCCTGTCTCGACGCGCTGGAGTAGACGCGGTGTCTGAGATGTCATCCTCAATCTGGACATGGTCATAGTCCACGTTGTTTCCGATCTGGTTCTGAGGCTGATTTACCTCTTCCAGGACCGGGTCCAACGGTTGATTCTGGTTCTGGGGTGGCTGCTGGCTACTACTCCTTGTCTGGATTGCCATCCTTTGTCAGGTTAGTGGGGACTTCCAATTCAATGAAGATGAAATTCCCCACAGACGGCGCCATGTTCTATCCTTGGGACAAAGATGTCCAGCCCATTAGGCTGGTGCGTTTATCTTGGATCTAGTGCCCTCTCCAAGGTATCTATGAATGAGATACCCTTGAGTCAAGCAGAGATCATTGTGCACAGAATACTATAACGGCGTTAGCCAATGGGGTGTGTGTGTGCGCACAGTGACAGCATAACAGTAAGAGAAAGAGCGTACATACCTTTAGGGTTTACCTTGTATTTATAGAGGTTACCTGTGGGTAGTGTGGATGGGCCTTTGGTGCCTCTGGTGAGGGCCCAGGCCTGTTTGCTATGCTGTCGTATTAGGATTAGTATCCTTAATGGATATCTATCCTTTGTTAATATCAATCAGTATCTTAGATTGCCTCTTGTTGGGCTTACCACTTAATGGGCCCATTATATGGGTCCATAACAACTTCTTTTTCTAGTTCATGTTTATTATTTTTCTCAGCACATGGTGTTTTAATCTCTCAATAGTGTTCTAAAAGCACTATAGTGACTTGATTGTTTTTTTAATCCTCATCTTGGCTTTTGTAAGAGTCTTGGTGGCTTTAAGATTGCTTTCTTAACGATTGCACTTTAGAAAATTGTATGTAGATTCAATAGTAAATGATGTGGAAAACCTCACTTGTCAGATTTTCATGAATATGGTTGATCTGTAGGATCAATCAGACTACACGTGGTGTTTCTATTGTTTCATTCTCCTTTCTTTTCCTGATATAAATATGAGTTCAAAAGGTCATTAATGTGGACGAAGGTTCACTATTTCGTTGTTGTCATATTTTCATTTATACTGTTAAGTTTGGTCATATTTCTGACTTATGTAAATTTGGGAAATGTGCGATTTCTTGCATCCAATCATTATTTAATCCAAATAAATCAAGTTTGCTAATGTATGAACAAAGAGAAAAGAAGTGGCTTTTACTATCACATCACATCAACATCACCTTTATCCCAAACTAATTGGTAGCTTTTACTTTGCCTACCAAATTTTTTGGCTGGGAATTACTTGAAGTTTGATAAAGAATTTATATTATTTTTTGGATTCATATAATTAGGGATCTAATCTGCAGATGCTAATTGGCAAGCAGGTGTGTTCCATTTAGGTATAAAGATGGAAATGACTGTGGGGACTCTTGTTCTGAAAAGATTGTTGAAGTGCTTATGATTAATTCATCTAGTGGACCAGGTCTTTTGTTTCCAAAGGTATAATGTTTGGAATACAACCTTTGTACTTTTATGTTTCTATGATTTTGTGTGCATTATTATTAGTGTACTGCACTTACAACTATGGTTTCTATGACAGTTCATCATCAAGAATTTTCTGGACACATTATTTTTGGAGGAATCAGAAAATTATAAACAGCTATAATGCAACAGAATTTTGATATTAGTTTTGACCATTTTCATTGTTCAAGAAGAGAAAATTATCAATGCCCTACACATCCTGGTGTAACTTTTTATCAACTTCTGGTTTCATGCAGTTTATACTGTTGCTACTGTAAGGATTTCAAGCCTATTTGGGATGATGAGAACATTTAGTTTGGATTTGGATCCTCTCCTTATGTCAATAAAAGGAGAGTATCCTTTTTGAGGGATACAGAGACAATTATTTTTTGCATATAACTAGTGGACCCTATAACCCATCATGACAGGTCTCTGCACAATAAAACTTGTGTATCTTTCTCTCTCTAATGGGATGGTCCTGTGACAGAAGAGGATCCAAATTCATTTAGTTTCTATGTCAAAAAACTACAATGGTCATATAAGATTCCCATTAAAATTGTATTGTGCTAAACTGATGTAGTTTGTTTCCTTTCTATTATTCATGTTTTTTTGGTATTTAGAAGTTGTCATTGGTTATTACTGTTGCCTTTGATAATCATAGTGGTTTCTTGGAAGAAACTACAAGCATTGCATTTATAGCTTGCTATTTCACATATTTCAGTATGCAGTACACCATTCTCTTTATGTACATGAATGGTTTAAGTTGACCTTATAAATGTGTGACTGGTATGCATGTAGCTCTCATAACCAGTTTGTACTTTTTCAAGAGAACCCAAGCAGCTTCGCCTTCAGACTTAGGCTTTGAACTATCTTTAAGACAACTTTAATGTGCCTGTGCCTGTGCCCTGTGGCTTTAATCTGAGATTTTTCTTTTGCAACTTGTTTTAAAAGGATAACTTAGATGCCAGAATGACTTTATCCACTTAGGTTCAGAAATTTTGATTCATGTCCTATGGGATGATGATGATTCACACCATAGAAAATGACAGCTTTTTTTTTGTTGGACAGAAAAATGAATTTTTTTTATAGTTTTTATTTTTATTTTTTTTTTGGTTCAGAAATTGTCATCTTAATTAAAACAATAATTAGGTACCACATATTGCACTTAAAGCCTAGCTTTTAGGCGCTTAAATAACTCAGGCCTTAATGTAAATTCGTTGTAAAAACTTGGATTGAATGTATTGACGAGACAACTTTATTAAATTGCCTATGCTGTTGGAAATGATTTTACAGCCTCACAATCAATTGCCTGAAACTTCATAGCAAGGATTCGTTTTTGTAAATTAATGTGGTTGACATCAGTTGTAAACTCTTTTTTGAATGGCTCCTCAGTGGGGATCTTATTTTCTGATTATTGTGATTTTTCTTTTACAATGAAGGGAGGTTGGGAGAATGATGAAACTGTTGAGGAGGCTGCTGTAAGAGAAGCTATTGAAGAAGCAGGAGTTCGAGGAGACCTAAGGGTGAGAAACTTCTCCACATATATGAATTAATTTTATATTTTATCTTCTGTAATATAGTGATGTGTTGATGTACCTGAGTAAATGGTTTCTTGGTGTGTCTAGGAAGCTTATGTTAAAACCAAATCACGTTCTCATATAATGTTGCTGGTGAGTTGTGACAGTTGATGATGACAGCAAAATTTTGCCCAAAATAAAAAAAAACTTGAGTTAATTTTACATCTATGTGTAGCCAGTTAAGGCCACATTAACATATAAGGAGCAAGAATCAGGTAATATATTAGCCAAATTCGAGCCTGAAATAGTATTGGTACATTATCACATAATTGTTCTGATATGCTGGCAATTTTTCAGATTTTAGCAAAAATCAGTGGTACTATATGGTTTTGTCTCATCTGAATTAGACCTGTTCTTGAACCTTGCATTCTTAAACTGATGTCCCTTGAAATTCCTAGTTTCTTGATTTTGTTTAATTCAACTGACAACAAGGCTGTTGCCTGTTGGATCTTTGTATGTTGTTTTTTGATATTGTTGTTTGGGTGGATGCATGCAAACCAATGGTTAATATTGAGAGCTATTGTGTGTGTCAGGACTTTCTTGGGTACTATGAATTTAGAAGTAAGACTCACCAAGATGAGTTCAGTCCAAAAGGTTTATGTAGAGCAGCAATGTTTGCCTTATTTGTTAAGGAGGAACTTGAGTCATGGCCTGAGCAAAGCACTAGAAATAGGAGTTGGCTGACTATATCAGAGGCACGTGGAAGCTGCCGGCATGCTTGGATGAGGGATGCCCTGCGATGCTTCTCTAAATGGCACGAGGATAAATTGGTGAGTGCAAGGGAGTATTAACCTCATCAAGACTTATTTGCTGACTACTCATTTACTACTAGGAGGAGTACTTTTATCTTTTCATTGATAAAGAGATTAGTGAGATTAATTTTTTAGATACTTCTCATCAGGATTACATAGTTTTTTCATGTCTCTTAAGAGTAATTCATTATATTATATTGAATTGTACTTGTTCGTATACTTAGTCTGCTCGTGATTTTTTTATTTGAAACATCTTGTTGAGGAGTATATCTCTAGGTTCCTGTCAACTCGCAATTGGGTAAGTGCTTGTTCAATGTTTCCAAGCGGCATTTATGATTTTTCGTATCTTTCAGTGTTGTTGCTCAATGCATGAAATTCAGTGGGAAAAGAGTTTTTTTTTTTTTTTTTTTCTTTTTTCTTTAAGAAAAAAAGTAATTCATAATTTGTTTAAGCATGGCACGACGGTAAAATATGGAAGATATGAAGGCCATTGAATGGCAATTTTAGGGTCATATTACAGCGGGCAAAAGTAGAACAAATCTACTTTACAAAAAAATAAAAATAAAAAAGTAAAACAAATCTTGCAGGTTTATTAATTTTGAGGCCATTGAATGGCAATTTTAGGATCATATTACAGCGGGCAAAAGTAGAACAAATCTACTTTACAAAAAATAAAAAATAAAAAAGTAAAACAAATCTTGCAGGTTTATTAATTTTGTATACTGTGCCTAAATGTAGAAGTTAAATACTTGCGAGTTTTACCCTTGCTCATTCACCATTTCTAACACTGTTGTCACTGAGTGATGAAATGGAGTACTAATTGAGCTGTGAGGGCGAGAATGCTCACGACCATATCCATTTATTTTGTAAAATCAGAAACGGAAGAACAGAAGGGTGATCACATTGCAGAAACTATAATGGAATCAATTCTATTCAAGAATTATCCGATTGCATTATGGTGAGTCAAAAAAATGCATTAAGTCTGCGGAGTACAATTTGTACAATAATATTAAATAAACATATATAAAAATATACACAACAAAATCTGGGACTACAAACTTATATGTGAGTAATGAATATAAATGGGCCAACCGCCAATATATGCTTTTAACTGTCTTCAAATCTCCATATCTCGGTCAGGAAGCCAATTTTCCTATCTCCATAACTTTAATCATATCAGTCCTATGTTTATTAACACAAATAAATCTTGCATTCCAACCTACAGGACAGAGTTATAGTTCAAAGCACATTTGGTAGCGGGGAGGCTTTCCACTTCTATGCACAAGCTCAGGCCCAGAAAAGCATAGACTAAAGAGTTGAACGAGAGAATCCAGTTATGATACAAGCTTCCATTTTCCTAAAGTATAACATCATTTCTCATCAAGTGCAATATCAGCAGGGTCTCCTATCCAGGGCCTCCCTTCCCTCCACCGGAACTTTACTCTTAGTTTGCCATTTGCATCTACCCCTACCACCTGGCCCTTGCTGGCATGTGTCTCCATTCCCCATCCCCACCGTGGGGTCACCAGTCCATCTCTGATCCTTACCTTGTCCCCCACTTTAAATGGCCTAACCCGTTCCATTTCCCACGCCTTACAAAGCCATAACCTCTCCGTAAAACAGAACGCCACCCACAGATCTTCATCTTCCATCCGATGCACCACCCCAAGGCTTGAATGACTCACTTCCCCCCAATGGTGGGTTGGGGTTGAAACTGACGCTCTAACCCTTACCCAGTCTCCAATACAGAGCTCCTTCTCTTCTACCACCTCCACTTCTGATGGGTCCAACATCCATGCTTTTGATCCTGCTGGGGTGTATATTCGAAGCTTTCCATCCGCATCAATTGCTTGTATAATCCCGAGACTAGCATGGGTGTGCCCTGACCACCCAAATCTTGGTTGCTTTACGTATTGTTTAACTCTAACCTTCTGTCCCACAATGAGTTTGTCAACTCTTTCAAGATGGGAACTTGGTCCTACCCATTTTTCTTGCTCCCCACAAAAGGCAACAAAAGTGCTTCTGTCCAATTCTTCTCCTTCATACCCTATTCCTTGAACAACACCAACACTACCTGGCCAAATTGATTTCCAATGATTTGCATTATCTTTTAACCTAACCCACTCTCCCACTTCAAACATTTGCTCAATCTGCAGGTCTGAAGGATCTCCTCTCCACAGTCCCGGCAAACCAAAGAAAGCTACCCTAACTTCTCCATCAGCATGAATACTGGTTATAACCCCTTGAGATTCAGGCTGAGCTCCTCTCCAACCCCACCTTGGTTCAACCAAGCCATTTCGGAACCTAACATACTGCCCCACTTTAAAGCTAGGAACCTTTTCAACATCTGTATAATGAGTTATCCACTTCCCTTTTCGGAAACAGCAAGCCAATTCCAAGTATCCAGAATCCTGTACACTATGCACAACAGCTACACTCTCTCTCCCAACACTATTCCAGTCATAACTTGGTCTGGTTCCCAGGCTTGGTTTTGAGCGCACCCAATCCCCAACTTCAAATCCTGGAAGTCGTTCTGCATCTCCAGGAGAAACTTTCCACAAGCTTTGCCTTCCAGTGGCCCTCACCTACAACAAAACCAGCTAAATCACTTCTTGTCTGTTGTAATATCAGGATGAAATCACAAATAAAGTTGTCAATGAAATGTTTTATATAAAGTTTAGCTAAGCTAATCTAATAGCAAGAGTGGTCTATATTTTAGTCAGTCCGATTTTCTCAATTTATCGGAGATAGGAAAGAGAGCCAAAAAAGCTAAAGTGGTTTTTTATAAAATGACTTGAGCCTGATACTACACTTGGAAAAATTCAATTGATTCATTCCACCCAACCTGTGTGAACCGAGTCTATATAAAATCCCCCAGATCGAGGCTATTTCCTAGGCAATGTTCATTCGGCTTTTTAAGCTTTACATACCATATGAGTGTATCACTACTTAAACGGCATCACAGAAAACTGTTAGTTCTTGTTTAGCTGTAGTTATGGAAGACACTTCAGAATTTTTAGTTAGATTAGAAGTCTTTAGAGGTGTAGTATCTTGTGCGAAAATTAGAAAATACAAAAAACTATGCTTACATTGAGAGCACCATCCATGTCAATTCTCACTATTTTTCCAACAGTAGCTGGAGATTCATTTGACCATCCAAGCCGTGGCTGAGTAACAGACGGCATCACATGAATTTCTTGTCCCACCTCAAAAGGGGCAACCTTCTCCACATCAGTGACTGAGCAAGAAAACGGCTTACTTCTGAAGCAAAAGGCAACCCCCATGTCGCCATCCTCCTCCAGGCTATGAATCACCCCAATACTGTTCCTTGTGATATCTTCCCATCCATATTTTGGAGAAGATACTGAAGCTTTCACTCTGACCCAATCTCCAACCTGTTTTTGGACAAATTAACAAGTTAAATAGAGCAACACAATAATAACGCAACTCAGCATAAATATAGGAAGAGAACAAACTAAAAATGGTAGCAAATGATTGACATAAACAGAAAGAATTGCCACCTTAAAATCTTCCACCTTCTCCATATCAGATGGATCAGCCTGCCATGGTATGGGTCGGTTTGGTATATCTATTATTAAGAGACCATCATTCTCAATCTCACTTATTCTTCCAACACTATGATGTGTCTCACCACCCCATGCATATCTAGGTTCTGCAACAGATCGTTTCACACATACCTTATCACCAATCTGTAAGACAAATTTGTTAATATTAAGTCATGTAAAAAAGAGAGCAGAAAAATAAATTGTCAGAATGAAAATAAGCTACATTTTTCATACCCTAAAAGGAGTAACATGCTCGACCTCTTCTGGTTCACAATGCCATGGATTTGGTAGATAGCTCAGTTCTATTAAGAGACTACTGTCTGGTCTGATACAATATACAATTCCAATGCTTCCTGGTGTCACAGAACCTAATCCATGCTTCGCAGATGTAAGAGTTGGACGAATACGAACCCAATCTCCAACCTTGAATTCCTCAACTCGTTCCATCTCTGCTGGGTCAGCTTTCCATCCTCTGGATGCTCCAGGAAACCCAACGCGGAGGATTCCATCGTCGTCAACACATAATACCGTCCCAATGCTGTCACGCGACTGCCCACGCCATCCAAACCTAACAGAAATACTCATCAATGGCAAATCCAAAATCATCAAGGATTGCAAACATGCTATGCACAAGGCACTAATTGACAGAATTTAATAGTCAAGCATACGTTGTCTTCTGTATTATCATTCCCTTCTCTTGTATTAAAAAAACCTCGATAAGAGAATATATGGCAGAGCATAATAAATACACTGAACAAAAAATTAAAAGTATAGTACGAAGATGCCACCAAACTAATTGGGTTCTCCAGTCATAATTGATATCCTTCAAGAATCTGTGATATACCAAAGCAAATGCAATAAGGCCTGTACGGAAGAAGCGCAGGAAGAGAACAAAAGCACTTAGTCACATGGGAATTTTATTTCAATATCTTTCTTCCAGAATCTTATTTAAACTTCTATTAGCCATATTTTAGTACTCAACCTCTTTCAGAAAGGTTAAGACTGTCTCTACCTCATATTCGATTAAACCAAATTATCTGTTACAAGTTCAAAGACCAATAAATCTCTATTTCCAGGCACTTGTGTCATGTTTTAGAAGCTCAGAGACTGGCAGTTTAATTTTATTTTATTTTTGGGTAGCTTGGAAGCTTCAAAATACATTCTTTAGTAAATCTTATGAGCACTTGGAAATCAGGATTCGGCAGAATAACATCAACAACACCTTTATCCTAAACTAATTGGGGTCAATGGTAGATGAATCCAAATAAAATATACGAAGAGATTGGAAAAAAATAAAAATAAAGTGTGTGTGTGTGTGTGTGTGTCTATATATATATAAATAAAGAAATAAACAATTAAAAGGTAAAGTATATTAAGACAAGGGAAATACAAGTCTCATGTTGCATGAGACTTGCTATCTCATGCCATAGACTCAAAATATGTGGGACCTACTCTTTAAAAAAAAAGTAAAAAAATAAATAAAAGCTAGCACGACTTTTGATGTATGAGTAGGAGGAGTATGTTATCTCATGTAACATGAGAAAAACATACCCCTTAAGATAAACTAAAGAGGAGGGCAACAAAATAAAAATAAAAAGAGTAAGAAAGTAAAACAAAAAATATATATATAGAAGAAAATAAACTAAAAAATATATATATATATATATATATATATATATATATATATATATATATAAACAAATAAAATTAAAGGGAGTGAAAAAAAACAAAAAAATTAATAAAAAGAGAAGATGGGGAAGGGGAAAAGAGATAAAGGAAAAGAATGGGAAAATAAGGAGAGGGAGAGATGAAGAAGAAAATGTCTAAAAAGAAATCATCTGGAACATAAGAATAACAAAGGGTCTAACCCTCCACCATTCTTATATCTTTTCTCCATTCTGTCTTAAGACACACCGTCTGTCAATCTATATCCCACTCCATCAAGTCTTATTTTACCACCTTCCCCTAAGTACGTTTCGGTCTACCTCTACCTATCTTTGTGTCGAGCTCTTGGTAACAAACTTTTGTTCTTACGGGAGCATCCAGGGGTCTTCTCATTACGTACCCAAACCACCTCAATCTATGTTCTCTCATATTTTCAGCCACCTGTACTACTCTTACCTTTCGTCGAATATCTTCATTTCTTATCTTATCCATCCTCGTATAACCACACATCCACCTTAACATCCTCATTTTATACTCATGTTGCCTATGTGCTGGCTAACATTCAGCACCATATAACATTGCAGGCCTGACTGCTGTTCTACAAAATTTTCCTTTTAGCTTAAGGGGAATTTTGTGGTCACACAAAAACCCAGATACACTACGCCATTTCATCCACCCTGCTCTGATTCTATGATTTACATCATCATCAATCTCTCCACCTTTTTGCAAAATGGATCTCAGGTATTTAAAAACATCTTTCTTGAGTACCTCTTGACCAAGTAGATGCACGGGATCTTGATCTACATCTCTTACAGCAAAACAAAGAAATAATATATACATACATATATATATATATATAATATATATATATATATATATATCCATGTACTAATGCTCATTTTCAACAAGATTATGGGAAAAAAAACCAACAACCTTGGGGAAGTATGATTTGCTAGCACGGACCAAAGCATTTGGCAGAAGATAAATGCTACAATATTCCGCCAGAAAATTTTACCCTTTCAGCTTAAATAGAATTGGTATGTCTGTACGGCCTAGTTTTCGTGCCCACTAAATGGTTTCTTTACATATATTATGTTAGAGATATAAAAACCATTAAAGAGGCATTCACTTAACAGCTTAAGCTTATGGGTTGAATTGGTTCTTTACATGGTATCAGAGCCTCGGTGTCATGGGTTCGATACTCACCGCCCCCATTTAATTAATAATTAATTAAGTCTTGTGGAGTTTCTTAGCATAAGTAGACTGGGCTTGATGCATCATCCACCCTTCAAACCCAATGGGCTCTCATGTGAGGGGACGTGTTAGAGATATATAAACCACTAAAGAAGCCTTCACTTAACAACATAAGCTTATGGGTTGAATTGGTTCTTTACATATTATTTTGCTGATCATTGTTAAAATATCTAGAAAACATCTTAGATCGAGAGAATGATACATTGTAGATTAGGATAATTTATGTTATTTTGTGAATAATTACATTAAGAGGGCAAGCAAGAGCAGTAGTAAAGCTACTACTTCACAATCAGAAGTTCATGAGTTCAAATCCAAACAAAAATTTCTTTGTAAAAAATGCAAGGTTAAGGCTGCATTCTAGGCTCACCCCTACTTTTAAAAGTCGGGATTTCATGGGAAGTTGCTTTTGTTTTATTTTTTAGGGATTTTATCTTTGTTAGGAACCTTATCTTATCCTTAGAAATTTATCAAATCTTTAGTAAGTTATTTGTTCCCCTATTTGATTAGGATTAGGAGTCTAGTACTTAACCTAATTCCTAGTATAAACAAGGGTTAGTGCTTTGTCTTTTATATCACATCCTATTACACCATATGAATCTAATACCCTATTATTTTGAGTCTTTATTCATTTCTTTTCTGATTCCTTATCAAAACCCTATAATTTCAACCGTCGTCAAAGGGGATATGAGAGCTATATTGGGTTAATTTCTCTTCCACTCATTATTTTTTATCTTCTCTCTCTTTTATTTCACTGATTACTGAATTTGGAGAGTTTTAAATTTTTACTCAAATGTTTTTGTCAAAAAAAAAAGAGAGACATGATAAACCAAAAGAATTGTTATTGAGAGGAATAGAAACCTCCCAACATAGATATAGGATATCTGCAATGTTTAGGTGTTTAATAAAGGGAAAAATGTTTGTCCTTTTAAATGACACAACTTATGTCATTTCACTCTCACAAAGAGGTGGGACCCACACCTTTATATTTTTTTGTCCACTCTCTCTCCTCCTTTATCTATCTCTTTCTCTCACTTAAAATGACACAACTTTACATCCTTTAAAATGATACACACTTTTCCCTTTACTAAAACATCAGAAATCCCCCAATATAGACATATAACATAAAAGAAGCCATTACATAACAAACAAAAAATAAAAAAATGGTGTTGCAGATATGAAAAATCATACCTGGGCTCTTTCACATCTTCTTTCAGCTGTACATGTTGCCCCCTATCCAATGGAATGACTTTTACAACTTCATTTGCTAGAACATGAACCTCTCCAGAACAAAATGAAACGATGAGATTATCTTTATCTGTAACACTTTGCACAAAGCCAACACTCTTCGGTCTAGTCCCTTGCCACCCATATGTTGGAGTTGTAACGGTTCTTCTAAACTTCACCCAATCTCCCACTTCAAATCTATAGTCATAAATACAGAAATAACACATATTAGTTACATAGGTAGACAATTAATACCATACCCAATAAAAAATGGCAGAAAATGATTTCTTCTGCTCACATAGTAGGAGACAAATGAACTCCTCTATTCATGAGTGCCTCCATCAGATCTTCATATATCCATTCTCGGGGAAGAGCCTCTAAGATGTCCCGTAGTGTCTTGCCACTATCATAAAACATAAATCTATTGGTCACAGTAGTGCATTGGAGTTCAATGTGTTTAATAGGTTAACTAAATATCAACAGTTAAACAAAGTTTCAAAGTTATGACAATAATTTTTCAGATATGTTTATATTAATAATAACAATAAAATAAAGAAATTAAAACTTAATGAAAATGAACAGCCTTTAGCTGTGACTTACCTGTGGTTTCTGACTTCAATATCAGCATCCGGATTCCTTAACATAACAATAAGCCAGTCAAGATTTTCACGTATCATTTTTGCTGTCTCTGCTGCTATATGGAAAGCATTGTCACCATCATCATCCTGACACAAAATTGCATTAGAACCTCAAATGACAACGGAATATGGCAAAGCTTCCTTCCAAAAGATAGGGAACATGTTAACTTGCAATTATTTTTTACTAAGTAAAGAAAATTTAAGCTAAACATAAGTTGCACACACTTAGCTTGCTTCATGAACAAAAGCCACTTCCTTCCAAAAGATAGGGAACATGTTAACTTGCAACTATTTCTATTATGTAAAGAAAATTTAAGCTACACATAAGTTGCACACACTTAGCTTGCTTCTTGCACAAAAGCCAGCGCAAACGGTTCAAATACATAGATAAGATAAGGAGCACAATAAATAAAAAAATGCATAAATACCGTTTCAATGTATTAGAGTATATATGTATAAGCTTGCTTTAGCTTAGCTTCGCTGATGTATTTTATCTATTATAGTTTTGGGTGTACTGAACATTAGACAGTAATCTGTCAGTTTGTTAGAGTCTTAAATCATATGACTTGTGTAAATCTTGTGCTCTATAAATAGAGCTTAACTATAACATTTCATCATAATATCAATAGATCAATTCAATGGCTTTCTCATTCTCTCTCTCCTCTCTCTCACTCCTCAAACTCTAATATAGTATTAGAGCTCTCTTTCTGAGGGCCTGATCCATTTCGTCTTCATCAATGGCTTCCATGACAGAATCTTCAACAGAAAATCATAGCAACAGTAACCAGAATGGTGCGAATCAAAGTGTTCGAAGTGGAACAATGGAGAACAAAGCACCAACGCACTTTAACTACCAGATGTCAGTTAAACTCACAGAAGACAATTACTTGTTCAGATCGTTGAACCTATCATTTATCTCACATCAACTTCACAAGTACTTGGTGAATCCAAAAATTCCGCTAAAATTCTAAACGGAAGAAGATCGAGAGAGTGAATCTGTGAATACGCTTCAAGAATGGCTCATGCAAGATCAAATATAACCTGGTTGCTGTCAACTATCTCTTGAGTCTGTGGTGAACGAGATCCTATGAGTAAAGAACTCGCATGAAGCTTGGGACCAGATCCACCAAATGTTCCATGGAAAATGAAATCGAAGGTGAGACAGCTTAGATCTGAACTTCGCTTAATCAATAAATACCGTTTCAATGTCATGGCAGCAAGCAAATCAATCCAAATATATCAACACAGACACAGACATCAAACACGACATGGACACTAAAACAGGTATGAACTGTACCCAAAATATAAGATACGGCACGGCACTATGTATGCGTGTAAGTCAAATGAAATTAAATGAGCACCGTGACAAGATCTAAATTGAGAATTGGAATTTTTATTTTCACCTTCTCAAAAGCAACTAGCTATGCTTTACATTTTCCTATGACAATGACCACAGCAGAAAAATACCAAGAGGCATCATTATACAATGCATAAGCACTTTCTCTTTACAAAATGATTCCAAAACAAGAATATGAACTTTATCTTTAAACTTTAATCTGTCCAAATACAACCTAAAAATTAAGGAAGGATCTAGTCTAATCTAATGCCTTTCACCCATCATCATCATTAAAAAAGACATCCCCTAACTCCGATTCATCAAGTGACCAATTACCAACTTCAAGAATTTCACAATCATCATCAAGCGATCCAAAATCATGTCCTTCTATGTACCACATTTTTAATTATTTTTTTTTATATTTTAAGTTGACTTTTAGGAAAGTTATTTATTAAAAAGAAAAAAAAAATAGTTTGTGCTTCACAAGTAATTCCAAAATAAAAGTTGTAAAGAATCATTTTAACCCAAAACCTTAAAGTGTTGGGTGAGGGCCTTTTTGATGGTTTATATTATTCTCTAACACACCCTCTCACATAAGAGCCTTTAGATCTTGAAATGTGGATATTACACAAACCCAATTTTTTTGATTTACCTTGTGCTTATTTTAATTCCACTCTAAAGTGGGGGCAGTGAGGATTGAACTCGTGACCTTGTGGTCACTGAAGCTCTGATACCATGTAAAGAACCATTTCAACCCAAAATCTTAAGGTGTTGGATGAGGGCTTTTTTAATTGTTTATATTATTCTCTAACAAAAGTCAATCATAAAAACTTAAAGAAATAGTTTCAATATCCATTCTCTGATTTTGACAGCATACTCAACCTATTGAATTTTAATAGGAATGTGTTCCCAAGAATTGTTATCACTCCAACCACCTGTGACTGTATAAATTATCATTAAGCATAAATTAATCGATACCGAAGAGTGTCTACATCAGATATTGCACTCAGAAATCAATAAGTCATACAGAGTTTCATAAAATATGAGTTAAAAAAAGCCTTCCCAATGAATGTAGGATCAGGGCAATCCTTCTACACAACCTTACATATTTGTAAAGAGGCTATTTCCTAATTTGAACCACTGACCTTTCAGTCACAAAAGAGCAACTTTACCACTACTCCATGCCTGCCCTCTTAGTAAAAAAATAAAATAAAATATATGTGAAATCAAGAAAAATAAAACAAAAGAATTTACAAAGCAAAGAACCATCTTCAATGCTACCAAAGATTGGAATTTTATATCATTATAATTGTAATTATAATTATATGCGATCAAATGGGCACTTGGATGAAAACCTGCAAATTATAATCCGCCCCGGCAGCTAGAAGCAGTCCAACACATGCCTTTGCGCCCCTAGCTAAGGCCAAATGAAGAGGTATACTGTTGTGCACATTGCGAATGTTCACATCAACGCCAGCAGCAAGAATAACCTACTCAAAACACCCTAAACATATTAACATAAAGTACAAAACGTGCATACTTCAGAACCAACAAAATATTTATCGATGCTTAATCATTCTAATCAAGAAGCTGATTCACTTACCTTAACCAAGTCTACATCATTAGTCATAGCAGCTGTATGCAAAGCTGTCCTCCCATTCTGTGAATCTTGAGCTGATGGATCAGCTCCTGCCACAAGCAATATCCGCACCAGTTCTCTCCCCTCTATATTTGGCAAGAACAGCCAAGATCAGATAATTCAACTATTGCAGTAAAAAGAAGAAACAGCAATGATTTTAAAAATATCCATGCATTAATTCTCACATCTGGAGTGTTGAGATGAATGGGGATTCAACAGAACAGTACTGAGTCATCAAACTTAAGGGCATACTTCAATTATGATCAAAACGAGCTTAGTAATTAAACAATCTAACATAGAGGTGATACTCTGATGCTTCCACTCAAATGCAGGTGAACCGTGAACAGCATTGCCATGTTACAATGACAAATAAATCCTAACTTCTAGGTACAGCTCTTTAGCTTTTTAAATTAGAAAGAATTTGAACTTCTTTAGTTATGCTTTATTTCCAGACAAAAAATGAGATTGAATTAATATGACACGTGTAAAATACACACTAACATGATTTATACAAAGAGTTAGGTCGAGTACCCTAGTAATACTACAAGTCGAAGTCAAAGCCCACTAACAAAATAAGATTGCTACCCCTAATTAAACAAGGAAACTGAAGAAAAGAATAAGTGTTTTATCTGAATAATACTTTCTTAATTCATTGAGAGACCCAATGGGTCCTTTTTATATTGAGTACATCCAACTACCTCAACTACTTTAATAAATATACAACCACCAACTACATCAATAAATATACAACTACCAATTAAATATACAACTACCAACTACATCAATAAATACTATCTAGAATATTCTACATATTCTACACTCCCCCTCAAGTTGGGAGATATATATTGATCATTCCCAACTTGCTGATCAAATTCTCAAAGGTCAGCTTAAGTAATCCTTTGGTGAGGATATCCGTCGTCTGTTCCTTGGTAGGTATATATGTCAAGCATACACTACCGTCTTCTAATTTCTCTTTGATAAAGTGACGATTAACTTCCACATGTTTTGTTCTGTCATGATGAACAGGATTTTGAGCAATGCTGACAGCAGCCTTATTATCACAATATAATCTGATAGGTAGGGAATAAGAGATCTTCAGCTCCTCCAGAAGCCTTCGTAACCAAATTCCTTCACAAATACCATGGGCTAGAGCCCGAAATTCCGCTTCTGCACTGCTTCTTGCAACAACAGTTTGTTTCTTACTTCTCCAGGTCACAAGGTTTCCCCAGACATAAGTACAATATCCTGAAGTAGATCTTCGGTCCATTGCAGAGCCAGCCCAGTCTGCATCTGTATAGATTTCAATCATCCTTTTGTGCCCCTTTTTAAAGAAAATTCCTCGACCAGGGGTATTTTTGAGGTATTTGAGAATTCTATAAACAGCACTAAGGTGTTTTTCCTTAGGAGAATGCATGAATTGGCTAACCACGCTCACAGCAAAAGCAATATCAGGACGAGTGTGAGACAAATAGATTAATTTTCCCACTAGTCTCTGGTACTGCTCCCTATCAACATCTTCCCCGTCCTCAACTCCCATCTTGATATTAGCTTCAATTGGAGTCTCTGCCGGCTTACACCCAAGCATACCTGTTTCTTGCAACAGGTCTAGAATGTATTTCTTCTGAGTTAAAGAAATTCCTTCCTTACTCCGAGCAATTTCCATGCCAAGGAAATATTTGAGAGATCCAAGATCTTTTAGTTCAAACTGGTCAGCTAAACATTTTTTTAAAGAGGTTATCTCCTCGCTATCATTACCAGTGACAATTATGTCATCAACATAAACGATCAGAATAGCAATTCTTCCTTTGTCGGAGTGTTTAAAAAATAAAGTGTGATCAGTCTGAGCTTGGGTGAACCCTCTTCCTTTAACAGCTTGAGTAAATTTCCCAAACCATTCTCTGGGAGATTGTTTAAGTCCATAGAGAGACTTCTGCAACTTGCACACAGAACCATCCCCTTTTTCAAAACTAGGAGGTGGATCCATGTAAACTTCCTCATAGAGATCACCATTCAAGAAGGCATTCTTAACATCTAACTGTTGCAATGGCCAATCAAGGTTGGCGGCAAGAGATAGCAGAACGCGGATAGTGTTAAGTTTGGCAACAGGAGCAAATGTCTCCTGATAATCTATCCCATGAGTCTGAGTAAATCCCTTAGCAACTAATCTGGCCTTATACCTATTGATGCTATTGTCTGCATTGAATTTTATTGTGAACACCCACTTGCAACCAACAATTTTCTTTCCTTTAAGTAATGTCACAAACTCCCATGTTCCATTTTTTGTAAGTGCATCCATTTCTTCTAATACTGCATTCCTCCATTTTGGGTCATCAAGTGCTTCTTGGATATTTTTGGGTATCCTGGTACTATCTAACATAGTGTTGAAAGCACGAAAACCTGGAGACAACTTTTCATATGAGATATAATGGGAAATAGGATGAGCAGTGCAAGATCTAGTACCTTTCCGAAGAGCAATAGGCATATCAACGTTGGTTGTACTAGTACATTCAAGTGGGTTGCTGGAACAAGGACTCGAGTCAGGATCCTGGCAGTCTAGAGTATCTTCATGTGTTTTGCGCCTGCTGTAAAATTTTCCGCATTTACCAGGAGGATCACAAGGAGGATCATTAGATTCAGGTATAGTTGCTCCCCCTGTTTCCTTCCCAATAACTCCACTTGTTTCCAAAGGCCAAGGTAAGACAACAACATCATTTGGTTTCCCAGGCTTATCTTACAGGCTGTCAAGACGGCTTCCCCCCACAGATATTTAGGGACATGCATCGTGAATAAAAGAGCTCGAGCAACTTCAATTAGATGTCTATTTTTCCTTTCAGCCACCCCATTTTGTTGAGGGGTGTTAGGACAAGAACTTTGATGAATAATTCCATGCTAGTTTAGGTAATCTCCAAGAACTGAATTAAAATATTCAGTACCATTATCTGTTCGCAGAATTTTGATAGAAGTCTGAAATTGAGTTTGAATCATAGCATGAAAGTTTTTAAAAGTGGATGCTGCCTCAGACTTATCTTTTAAGAGATATACCCGACATGCCCTAGAAATGATCATCAATGAAAGTAATAAACCAACGAGCACCCGAGACATTTTTTTCACGAGCAGGTCCCCAAATATCACTATGAATCAATGTAAAGGGAGAAGATTCATGATATTTCTTAGGAGAATAAGTGACACGAGAGTGCTTTGCAAGCTGACAAATATCACAAAGAAGGGAACTTGGCTTTTTATTGATAAATAAGTTCGGCAATAACTTCTGGAGATAAACAAAATTTGGGTGTCCCAACCTACGATGCCATAACAAAACATCATTACAGTCATCTGATAAACATAAAGAGTGGTTCGAAAAAATCCTCTTTTCACAATGAACATCTGTAAAATAGTATAGCCCTTCTTCCTCTCACTGCCAATCATCATCCCCGAGTCCTGTTCTTGAAAGATACAAGCATTTGCAGAGAACTTAGCAACACAATGCAACTCAGCAGTAAGTTTGCTAATAGAGATGAGATTACAAGTAAGAGAGGGAACATGAAGTACTGAGTTCAAAATAATATGCTCAGAAAGTTTAATGGATCCCTTTCCCGCAATAGTAGAGAAATTCCCATCAGCTGTTCTTATTCGTGACGGGTGATAGTAAGGGGTATAGGAGAAAAATAAGGTTGCATTACCTGTCATGTGATCAGAGGCCCCTGAATCAAGGATCCAACGATTACTACGTTTA